>NC_056570.1:22883212-22891377 GCF_013358625.1 Macadamia integrifolia
CTAAACATGATTTTGTTTTCGGATCTCATTAATTTTGATCTTAAGATGGTGAAATGCTAACCCCGCTCACTTATGTTAAGTTCACCAAATCCTACGCTTCTCGCGCCAGATCTCTCCCGTACCGAACGGGAATCCTTGTACACTACAGGTAAGTGGGGAGAGGACGTTTGGCCTTGTTTCAAGGCATTTTTTCGCATTCATTTAAATATATCTAGTCTAGTCATGCCATCATGAATATGCTATGTAGATTAGTCATCCTCACATTGTTATGCATGTGTGTTATGTTACTTTCTAAATGCCAAGTGATGAGATGCTTATGTGATGAATATTGACATCATTGTGCATAATGCATTAATAGACTAGATGTCGTAGTCGGCTTGAAAATGAGTGTATTGATGGCCCATGGTATGGGACGCGATGGCACTATGTAATCGTACTATTGTCATATAGGAGCATACGGTTTAGGATTTTCACCATCCCATGCTACGACCCTTCCCAACAGGGGTTAAGGTGTTGGGTTACCATTTGGGGGGAAGCAGTGGTCGCGGTTGTCGGGTCACTGTGGCGGTTAGACATAACGCCCGGTGGGTCATTAGGGCTGTCGGCAACCCCAGTGGTATATTCAAGAGGGCCAATCGTACTGCTTTTAAATTGCTGGAGTCAGCACCTTTAATTTCAGTCATTTACTTTTCTGTTGAGAGCCGGTGGTCGGCATGTTTTTATTTTTCGAGTACTCACGGTGGGCCTTCTCCGACAGCCCTATGGGCGTATCGCGGGATGGAGTTCGCAACTCATACCTGGAGTATACGCGCACTGTGGTTGTAGTAGCACTAAACCAAAGACTTAGTAATGTTGCTTAGGTGGATGTGATTTAAAATGTATTGCATAGCATGTAGTGCATATGATTGTGTTTTGCTGTGTGGACTGCTGTGTGGTCCATCTTACCACTTGCTGAGCTAGTGAGCTCATCCCACGTGTACACTCCTTTTTAGATGATTTTGCAGGTCATACATCTGAGGAGCACGGGGTGGGTCCCACAGTCGAGTTCCCCGAAGAAGACTGGTGGGCCCCTGAGGAGTTAGAGCACGGCACAGATTGCCCATGCGAGAGTTGTGCTGCGTGACCGCAGTTCTGATACCGAGCTGGGCTCCACTTTTGAGGCCGAGCTGAGCTTTACCATGTGAGCTGGGCTCAAACCTTGATGCCGAGCTGAGCTCTAGCCTTGATACCGAGCTGATCTGTATACTCTGATTTTTTATGGTTTCCTTTATGTACTTGATATGCGAATTGTACTTTTATTGTGTAAATATCATGCCTTCGGGCCCACATGTATATAACTATTGTATCACAATTCGGGTATTAAGTATTATGGAAATATTCACAGGTAAACCTAGTCTTCCGCTGATCTGATAAGATTTTATTAGTTATGTGTATGCTGTGGTGGAATACAGTATCAGATGATCCTGGCAGGTTTGGATTAACCGGTGTTAACCCGGTCACTGGCCCAGTTCAGTGTGAATGGGGTGTGACAAGTAGAGTAACCTCGCCACCTCCAATGGCATATCAAAAGAATGTCCTGGTAGAAGGGCCCTTGCCATAACCTTCACAAATTTAGACCGATGTAGGAGTTACCCCAGGAGAAGGAGGGCAACACAATCGACACACTTAATAGTCTCACCAACGACCTTCATCCTAGATGACCCACCCGATTGTGGAAGAGCAAATCCAGAATCTGCAGTTGTAGCTATTAGCAACCAACAGTCTGGTGCAGGACTTCATATGCTAGTTCGGCTCGGTGTTTCCTATACCCAGCACAGTCTCTGCTCAGCTACCTAGGCGAGTTCCGTGAATTGCCTGATAACAGTGTGGCCCCTCAATCGACAGTAAGGTGGGGGTTTGTTAGGACATCACGTACGATTCACTTGGTGCCACCTCGATCTCCCATTGAGAGACATCAATAAGGGCCTTCACCTACTCAGAACGAGAGGGCACATCATTCAACTTGCAATTAGAGTCCTGAGAGAGGAGATGCCCATAGATCCCCACCCAGGGCAGAGGAATGCCAGAACTCCCCTCACAGCCCAGCTAGGGGCGAGCATCAGCACCGGTAGGACCAACCTGATAGACACCAGGATCAAGGAAGAAGCCCTAGACGAGCTGAAACCAAATGCCGTTCCTCAGGCAACTGAGCCGAGGAGAGAAGGGACGACCTGGAATGGCGTCTCCAGCGTCTTACTAAAAGGATCGAGGGAATATAGAGGCAGAGACACCTGGCTGACATAATGGTGACCCCAGCCCATAAATGCACTATTCGATGAATTGATAGAGGTTGAGCTGCCCCCAAATTTCGTAGTGCCTGTCTTTAACACATACGATAGCACCACGGACCCTATGATCATCTCTTGTACTATAGTTCATCCATGACAGTCTATGGGAGATCAGACATAACTCTCTGTTGAGCTTTCTTAACCTCACTGAAGGGGTCCACACTGGTGTGGATGTCGAACTTGAGGCCCGATCCATCCACAGCTATAAAGAACTGACGAGAGCATTCCTCACACTCTTCCAAGCTAGCATGAAGCAGAAGCAAACCTCATAGAATGTGATGAATATGAGACAGAGGTCCAGGGAGACTATATGGGATTTCCTTGCCCGATTTACCAAGGCGACACTGGAAGTGAAAAAGCTACCAGGAGTAGCGTATAGCACATTATGCAATAGGATTACATACCTTAATTTGATCCGATCTCTGGCCCTCGACTTGCTAGATACAACGCCCGAGCTGCTAAGAAGGTGCAACCAGTATGCCAACATGGAAGAGGTCCTAGCCGCCAAGGGAATAACTGACAAGAATGAGCTACCAGAGAGAAAGGAAAAGACCCCCAAGGCCTAAGAATGACTCCTGTGAGCCGAGGAAGAACACGACAAATCGGCCGCTTGACACAGTTGAACCTGAACTGTATGAGCTACAGCACTAACATCTCATGGAGCGAGGATGAACAAACCATGGAACTAGCCGCGACAATATTCAAAGAATCAACTGTGGCCTATTCCTGAACATCTGAACAAGGTTATCGGCGTGATGATCACCCTATCGATAACAATGAGACCAAGCAGAGCAGAATGAATGGGCAAAGGTGAGAACCATGGTCTAGAATGGGATAATCATTCCATCGAAGAAGAAAGGCAGACCCGAACTGGTCGGCATAAGAAGATCTCATTCACTATAAAAGGATGAGTCAACCCCGATGGTCGACAAAAGAATACCTCATTCGCGAGGAAAGAAAGGTTACCTCATACTGGTCGAGACAAGAACATTTCATCCACGAACTAAGGTACCTTAAGCCCTTATGCAGCATGCAAGCCTGAGCCCCGGTTCGGCACCTCAAGACCTTACACATTAAGGCACACAAGCCGAGCTCTAGCTTGACACCTCAAGCCCGTACGCATTAAGGCATGCAAGCTCGAGCCCTTACCCAACACGTTAAGACCTTATGCATTAAGGCACACAAGTCGGAGCCCCGGTTCGGCACCTCAAGACCTTACGCATTAAGGCATACAAGCCCGAGCCCCTACTCGGCACCTCAAGACCTTACACATTAAGGCATGCAAGCCCGAGCCTTGGATCGGCACCTCAAGCCCTTATGCTTTAAGGCATGCAAGCCCAAGCCCCAGTTCGGCACCTCACAAGCTTGAGCTCTAGCTCAGCACCTCAAGCCCTTAAACATTAAGGCATGTAAGCCTGAGCCCCGGTTCGACACCTCATAAGCTGAAGCTCCAGCTCGGCACCTGATGAGCACATTTATGTGTGAAATCTAGGGTAGTAAAACATGCATTTTACATATTTAGAATGGAGCTACCTTGGGTTTTACTCTCTTTTTGCAGGTTTTATATTTTTAAAGCCTTAAGGACTATCTGGCGCTATATCTTCAATTTTACACGTAAAGAGATCCTATTTCTTTTCATGATTACGAAGAGAACAAAATTTTGAGCAAGATGGACGTGTTCAATTAAAAGTACACATTCGTTTGGTCACCCGTACAAATGATTATTCTTTTTGGGCCAGAAAAAGAATAATGGATCAAAACTGAACTGAGATGCAGAACCAGCCCGTTTGCAATTGTCCCAGAGGTACAAGAAATACTCCAAATGCCAACAAGGATCGATGGACCACATCCTTAAGTGATTAAAGATTTGTTTTTGATAACAACAACTACCTAGCGTAGTTGGTGAGCTATGGTGTACAAAATTCCCTTGCTCACCAAGAGGTCTCAAGTTCGAATCTTATGGTTGTTTTTTTTTAGAGAATTTTGTTGAAGATTTTCTGCTTTTCACTCACTTAAAGCACTAAGGGCATGGAGGGGATTTCCACATCAAATTAGAAGCAAGCAAAATCGTGGAAGGGTTCAAGAAGAGAAGAAAAAAAAAAGGAAAGAAAAAAAAAGAGAAATAAAGATTGTCCAAATCTTCTCTCTCCTCCACATCATCACCCACCAAAAGATTGTCCAAATCACATAAAGCAAGAAGAAAATCGTCCCTTGGAGGGAGAAAAAGAAGAAAAATAAATTAGAAAAAAAAAGAAAGAAAATAAGCAAACAAATTATAGGAAAATTCTCAAAGTTTATTTCTCTCTTCTCTCTCCTCCACCTTAGCACTTTTGGTCTCAAAAGATCTCACAATCAATTGTGGGTTTCTCTCTTTTAGGAAAGAGAAAATTGTTACCCTACCTTCCCATTCCCTATAAATACAACTCATGTAAGAGGAGGGGAGATAATTCATTCTTCTTCTAGTTTTTTTTAGTTGCTCTCTCTTTCTCTTGCTCTCTCTTTAGTTTTAGTTCTTCTTTATCTTTTCTTCAATCACTTTTGTAATAGTTTTTTTTTATTTCAATTAATGCAAGCACTCTTTTATTCTTATTCAGCCTTTTTATGTTTATGATTTATGCAATTGAGTTGTAATTTTTTAAGTTATAGTTCTAGGCTTAGATCTAGGTGACAAGATCACGAGCCGTGGAGCAATTTTTTTTCAAGTTCAAGCATTGATTCAAGTAAGTAGGCTCTTTCAGTAGTCTTCTCTTCCCCCTCTCATTCCCTCTTCTGACTACCATTTCTTTCTTAATTTAGGATTTTTATTTTCAGTCATTACATTATTGCTATCCCTTTCCCCCAAGGTTCATGGCTAGTGTATGTGTTGGCTTTGCCCCTTCTAGCCATAGAACCATAAATTTATTGTTTTTATTTTAATTGTCTCCCTTTCCCTAAAGCCAAGTAGAGAAACCCTTGTAAGAGTGACTCTCTGGTGAAGTAGGGAATCTCATATTATGATGCATCCCTCAGGCTAAGTAGAGAAACCTACTTGTGAGTCTCTCTCTAGCTTTATCCCCTTTCGTTTACTTTATTTTTATTTCAGCATTTTTTTCCTTTATTTATTTATTTATTTTTAATTGCGTGGGTTGTTTATTTTCAGTTATTTATTTATTTAATTTTAACTGTGTGGCTTGCGTCTTTAAATTCTTAGATGACGAATGGTTAGGACTTTATTTTAGATATATATGTTTAGGACGGTAATTAGAATTAAATCACAACCATTAATCGGTTCACTTTCGTATTATTAAAAGAAATAAAAAAAAATAAAGTAGCTGCTCTCCCTATGTTCGACCCATAGCTACACTGATCTGTACGCTTGCGGTTACATTTTAAATCTCAAAAAAGTTTTTGGCGTCGTTGCCGAGGAGACAGTTTCATGTTATTTTTCACTTTCTTTTGGTAAATCGGAGTGCTTTTTTTGCTTTGTTTTATATTTTTCCTTTTCTTTTGTTGAATTCCTGAGAAGAACAACTTGAAATAATAGTTGTATCAGTGGAGGCCGCCATGCCTCACAGTATGATAAAGACAGGTTTCGCCCTGTAGTAGTACCTCAGAAATTGACCTGAGCAACCCTAGATCCCTGCCGGTAAGTTCCCAAAAAACTAAAAAAATCAAAAAAATCATTAAAAAAAAAAGGTTTTGCTATCCATTCTTTTGTGCTAGTCTTACTTTAGTTGCGGGTATTTTTCTATTGCATGAGTGTTAGGTGGGTACGTAATACTAAGAATCGGTTAGAAAGAAGAGATCCAACAAATAGTGACCCTATACGTTTACTCTCTTTAAAATCCTTCAATATGGGAGACCAACAGTAAAACCCTTCCCCTAAATCTCTGAAAGATAGGTTCTACCCTGCTAGAACAGCCCAACCTTCCTACATAGTTCTGCCACAAGCCCAGGGCAATAATTTTGAACTCAAATCTCAATACATCACTATGTTACTCCACTTCCATGGGTTGACCTCTGAGGATGCATACCTATTTCTAAGGGAATTTAAAGAGGTATGTGTTTTAATTAAGATCCAACAGCTTTCTGATGATGCTGTTAAGCTTAGGTTTATCACTTTTGCGTTGAAAGACTAAGCTAAGAAGTGGTTGTATGGATTACCCACAAATTCCATAACCTCATGGGAACAGTTCACAGTTATCTTTCTTAAGAAGTTTTTCCCAACTCACAAGACCAATAAGCTTAGAAGTGATATCCTTAAGTTTAGGCAAAAGCCTAGTAAGTCATTTTCCAAACTTATGGAGAGATTCAAGGATCTACTCCAAGAATGCCCTCACTATGGCCTAGACCTATGGCATTTATGTCAAATAATTTATGAGGGTATTGATTACCCAACTAAACAAATGATAGAGTCTATGTGCCCTGAAGGATTCACATCCTTTACAGATGAAGGAAAGGCATGGGAATTCTTACTTGACTTAGCTGACAAAACCCGTGAGTGGGAATCAACCTAAGAGAGTGAAAGAATCATAGGAGGACAAGGATATTTTGTGGATGGGATAGTAGCCAAGGAAACCCATTTGGAAAGCCTAATCAAGAGGATTGAGGCTATTGTTCCTAGAGAGCCATCATCAGTCAATTTGGTTAAGATTTGTGCTTGGTGCCAGTCTCCTGGACATGTCATAGAAGAATGCCCTAACACCTCTGGGGGCACTTCTAATGATAGTGTTAATGTCTTATACCAGAATAATCCATATAGTAACACCTACAATCCAGGATAGAGAAATCACCCAAATTTCTCTTCGAATCAGGGCAACCAAGCAGGACCTTCCAATTTCTATAATCAAGGTCAACCTGGACCCCAAAGGCCTCCCTTTGCACAATAATCTTTTTCCCAAAATACTTTTCCTAGGTCAAATGTAAGACCTCAGGCGAGTTTTTCTAGGGCCCCTCTCCTATCATCTTATCAGCAACCCCCTGGGTTTACCAACACTGGAGAGGCAGGTAGAATAAGTGACTTGGAAAAAAATATGGCCCTCCTTATGACAAACCATCAAAATCTTATGAGAGAACTTACCCAAGTTGTCTCAATTATGCGTGAGAGGGAGAAATGAACTTTACCTAGTCAACCATAGCCTAACCTTAGGCATCATCAGCCTATTAGTTCACAAGGACCAACTAATGCACCACTAAATATAGTACAAGGTCAGACCCAACAAGGGCCCTCTAACCAATGCAATGTTGTTTATGCCCTTAGGAGTGGTAGAGAGTACCAACAGAGTGTTTCTAAATCTTCACCATCTATTACTCCTGTTAACTCTTCTTCAGTTGAGGACACAAGTGTGCCTCTTGTTCTAGGTTCATCTGATGAACCTAAAGATTTTTTTGAAACTAAAGATGATTTGGTTGAGGAAACCAAAAATGATTCTTCTGAACAGGGGCAAATCCCTAACAGTCCTTATGTTCATTTTGTCCCATTTCCTAATCGCTTGGTAAACAAAAAGAAGACTGCTTCCATGGATAAAATTTTAGAAGTCTTCAAAAAGGTAGAAGTGAACATCCCTCTTTTGGATGCCATATCCCAGATCCCCGCCTATGCAAAGGTACTAAAAGATTTGTGTACTCACAAACGTATCACTAGTGTGCCCAAAAAGGCGTTATTGGCAAGTAACATTAGTTCCATAATTACTCAGCCTATAGCAGCCAAGTATAAGGATCCAGGGAGCCCTACCATATCTTGTGTCATAGGCAATACCTATATTGAGCATGTCTTACTTGACCTTGGCACAAGTGTGAATCTTTTACCTTACTATGTGTACAAGCATCTAGGATTAGGAGAATTGAAAGCCACTGGAA
>NC_056570.1:22891961-22906368 GCF_013358625.1 Macadamia integrifolia
TGCTCTCTCTTTAGTTTTAGTTCTTCTTTATCTTTTCTTCAATCACTTTTGTAATAGTTTTTTATGTCAATTAATGCAAGCACTCTTTTTTTTTTTTTTAGCCCTTTTATGTTTATGATTTATGCAATTGAGTTGTAATTTTTTAAGTTATAGTTCTAGGCTTAGATCTAGGTGACAAGATCACGAGCCGTGGAGCAATTTTTTTTTTTTTCAAGTTCAAGCATTGATTCAAGTAAGTAGACTCCTTCAGTAGTCTTCTCTCCCCCCTCTCATTCCCTATTCTGACTACCCTTTCTTTCTTAATTTGGGATTTTTATTTTCAGTCGTTACATTATTGCTATCCCTCTCCCCCAAGGTTCATGGCTAGTGTATGTATTGGCTTTGCCCCTCCTAGCTATAGAACCATCAATTTATTACTTTTATTTTAATTGTCTCCCTTTCCCTAAAGCCAAGTAGAGTAACCCTTGTAAGAGTGACTCTCTGGTCAAGTAGGGAAGCTCATATTATGATGCATCCCTCGGGCTAAGTAGAGAAACCTACTTGTGAGTCTCTCTCTAGCTTTACCCCCTTTCTTTTAGTTTATTTTTATTTCAGCATTTTTTTTCCTTTATTTATTTATTTATTATTATTTTGTTTTAATTGCGTGGGTTGTTTATTTTCAGTTATTTATTTATTTAATTTTAATTGCGTGGCTTGCATCTTTAAATTCTTAGATGACGAATGGTTAGACGTTATTTTAGATACATATGTTTAGGACGGTAATTAGAATTAGATCACAATCATTAATCGGTTCACTTTCGCATTATTAAAAGAAATAAAAAAATAAAGTGGCTGCTCTCCCTGTGTTCGACCCGTAGCTACACTGATCCGTACGCTTGCGGTTACATTTTTAATCTCAAACAGGTGGGCAACTGGGAAAGTTTGGGGGAGGAACAAGGGGCTGGGAACATGGTTTTAGGTATCGAAATTGAATCAATCATGGTAGATATTGATACTTGATCAATGTACAATGATCGATATCATATATGTACCAGAAAAGGTGAACGCAAAATGATCCATAGAAATTCTATATCAGAATATATATCAATACCATGCACTAAAATCATGGTTGAGATGTGGGACATGATGTGGCATAATGAAGCCCTAGGAAGTCTTCTAGTTTCATGTGTTAATAAATACTATTAATGCCAACCTACACGTTTGTCATTTGTGGGATTGAACAAGTCGGTACCTAGACATAGAGTTCAATTATTGGTAGGGCCAAACTGTTCTCTTAGCCTTAGCACAATGGGCACTCATTTATTATCAATAGTGATTTATGAATTGCAAAGCATATATCATTGAAGAGATTCAAAACATTTTTTAAAAGCTTAGATAGTTAACTCAAAATGAAGAATGACAACTGCTAGCATAGTTGCGGTTGGTACCATGCATGCGAATAGGTTATAAGGGTCATGGGATCTACTCTCCTGTGGATTTTGCGAGAAAAATAAAAAATAAAGGAAAATTATCTTGTACAGATTTAAGAAAAAAACCCCTCGTTTGTCTGACTGCTGATGGCAATGCCGAAGGTGGTCTTCAAATGAGGTGGCGTTTGCTCCTTTCTCCCCTGTTGATGGCTCTGCCGAAGGTAGGTGGAGCTGGGTAACGCTGTTCATTTCATTATCGATTCCTAAACGTGTACTCTATTTATTTATTTTAATACATATACTTGCTGACCTTTAGAAAAAAAAATATATATATCTTGTACCACCTTTGTTTTAAAATTTATTTGAGATATCACCCTAAATTCCCAAAAATATATAGTGCATACCTTGTTTTGAAAAAATAATAACTCTTAAATCCATTCTGTTAGCTCACAAGTGTCAAGTGATGTCATGTCACCTTGGTATTTTTTTTAAATGACAAATTACCCTCAAAAATCACATCACAAAAGAAAAGAGGGAAAATAAGGAGGATTAATGGCACCATTGTTTGGTTGGTGGGCAAAGAAGAACCACCGTGGAATGCCAGTGGTCCTGAAGATGGAGAACCCTACCTGGTCCATGGTTGAGTTAGAGGGTTCATTGAAGGAGAACTTCCTCCCTATAGGAGGGAGGAGCGAGAACGATGACAAAGTTAGAGGGAAGAACACCAAACAGCTCACTCTAGTTCTTCTCCTAAGACCTCACAGGGCTGCTGGCTGTCTCACCTCTATCACTTTGGCAATGTTCAGTTTAGCTGCCACTGTAAGGCATCTGTTGGCTTTGGGAAGGACCGATTTGGAGATTGGGAGCAAGATCGAGGCCGAGAACCCTAAAGTTATTCCTCAAAAGAGAAATCAAGTCGGATTGGAAAGCGAAATTCTTCAATATTTACTTTATATATCTTGGAAGCAGTAGTAATGATGATAGTAGAACCATTGTCCATTTCAATCCACAGATTCAAATGCATTTTAATGAAATTAGAGTTATGGAAATAGGAGATTCGGTAATACAGTCCTATTAGAGACCCCCATCTCTTTCCTCAGCTTCCTTTTCTTATCTCTGTTTCTTCATTATTTTTCTTAGATCTTTCTGGTTTTATCTTGGTCGCGTGTGGAGAGATGGAGAGAAGAAAGAAACGAGAAGAAACAAGGGTTGAGGTTGTGGCCTACTTAAAACAATATATCCTGGTTGCGCACGGGTTAACGTTTGATCTTTCTGGTTTTATCTTGAAGATCTTTCTAGTTTTATCTCTGTTGGGTTGGGGTTTGAGGTTCAAGGGTTGGCATTTTGGGACTCTTCACCTCCAACTGCAGTGCATTTTGTCCATGCCCTGGGTTTAGTGTCAAAAAAGTAATTTGATATTTTTGGAAATTTAGGGTGATATCTCAGATAAATTTAAAAAAAGGGGTGGTACAAGATAATATTCCAAAAATAAAAAATAAACCTTTCGAATAAGCTGTATTGAATCCTTGGGTTGTAAAAAAAAGCGGGATACTGTATTGCCAGGATTAGATTTTATATTCGAATAAACCTCAAATAGGAACCACTGGAAGATAAAAGAGGAAAAATTATTATATGGTGGGCAATACAAAATTTACAGGTGCGAAACATTCTCCCAAGCTTTTCTACAAGTAGAGTCTATGGCTTTGAAAGCTTTATTTTGTTACTTGGCCAAGTGAGGGACTACCTCAATTGGATTCGGTCTCTACTAACTGGGTAAGATCAAAATTGAAGCAGGTTCTGCTTAGTTTGAAACTGCTACAAACAGGCTGTGCTCATATTAGACCTGCGTTAGGATAAGATCTACTATTATTTATTTATTTATTTATTTATTTCTTATTATTATTATTTTTTTGGGGTAGATAAGATAAGACCTATTGACAGCCCCGCTCATGGAAGTTAAAATGGGCCAGACAATTGTAAATAAGATTGGGCCAGTAAATTTAGAACTGTTCAAGAAGACTGGGGTCTGAGTTTGGGCAAAATTATTGAAAATCCAAGGTCCTTTCTCTTGGGCTTGGGTTGTATAAGGAATCCAAAGCTTCAAACTCGTCTAAACCCATGAAACCATAAGCCCAAATCCATTGCCTCATGTAGCTACTGTGGATCCAGTTGAGGATTTTTCTTTCCCCGATATTACCTGTTGGCGGCCTTTCTCTTCTGATTGCATTATCGATCATTTTTCTTCTGTCTCCCTTCTGCATGACTCTGAAGGAATCTTTAAAGCATATTGAAAAAGTTAATGATTTGGATGGTCATGTCGTCAATACTGGACAGACTCACCATTTAAGATTTTTCCCATACCACCTTCATTCCAAGGAATGAAAATATTAATTTATGGTTGTTCATATGGTCTTAATATTTTCTCCTCATTTTCCCAGTCTAAGGCTTTTGTGGTCCTTCTTGGTTTGTTGCAATTTTGGCTTGTAATCAAACTTTGGGGAGGGTGGGCAAGAGAATCTTCAAAGCGGGGACAACACGGTCTTTCCGCACCTGTTGTGTCTAGACGTAGACGCTTTTCTCCCTCCTTTTAATTTATTTTTTTGCGCAGATTATGAACTTGGAGAAAGTTAAAACTCAAAAGCTCTCTTGTAAATCAATCCAACTAAGGCCCACCAAGGCTATAAGATATCTGATTATTGTAATCCATGCCAAAGCATTCTTAGATAGCCATATGCTCCAGAGAAGTTGCAAATATAGTAAAAATTACAAATGTGTCTATATATTTTCACACCAGCCCAGCCCAATCTATGGGCTTTGGGCCCATTTATGGGGTGGTATGCATAGATCTGCTGGCAGCTCATCCAATCAAATCAAATGGTGAAAAGTGGGGTGCATACATTCTTAGATACACTTTAATCAAGTTCAAGCAACTAATAATAAGAGATGGTGATACATAGAAGGATTGAGAGTGGAGATCGAACAAGTGTTACTTGCCATCAATGAAGAGAGGGCGGGGGCAAGGGCAGGGAACAGAGGTGAGGCAAAGGGGGTGAGCTATAGGAGGGGGCTACGGGAGGAGAGGGTGTGGGGTAGGGAGGATGAGGACATGGATTAGGTTGAGTATAAAGAAGTGACAGTAATTGCCCTTATAATGAATGATAGATCTAATTCCCTTAGATCTCTTGAGTACACTGAGATTAGAGAAGGACCAAAAGAAAAGCAAGAGAGTACAAGCAAAGGACAGATGTCATCTATGTTGGAAAAAAAAAAGCACTTTCTCACTAGTGTACAAATTAATAAAAATATAATATAATAACAATCTGCGAAGAACTAATAATGTAGATAAATCAATGAAACCAAACCATAATAGGAGACACCAATTTTTAACGTGGAAAACCTTTCCAATATGAAAAGTAAAAACCACGGGACTTAGTCCAGATCAAATTTTCACTATGTAAATAATGATATTACAATGCTCCTCTCTAAATAAACTTGAGGCCACCATTAAGCATCAATAACAATAATCCATTGTTGGATAGCAAAATATCTCACCAAATAATAAGGTGGAATCACAAGAACAATAACAGTCTCACCTCAATACTGACAATGGAAAATGAAAGAAAAAAATCTCACCTTCCTTATCTTCACTGGACAAGGAGATCTCCAATACAATTCTTGTACAAAACAAAGCACCAAAAAGAACCTTCTTTTATGAAAATTTCTCGTGAAAATTGAAAGTCATGAAACTGACTTGGCTTTGGACAGAAAATAGGAAATGAAGAGAATTAGAGAGATGAGGTCTTTAATTGCCACCTTAATCTATCTTACATAATTAAGATGAGAGAGAGAGTCGGTTTTCAAAACCGCGTCATGCAGTTTGTATTTCGCCATCAAAGAACAAGGGCATGTGGGTCCCCTCCAAAGAGGGGAAAAAATTTGGCTACTGCCCAAGTTGCAGCTACTTGGCTGCAACCCCTTGTAGCAGCCAATAGAATCCGAGGGACAGGTTTAAAAATACCCTCCTAGGGTGGAATTTTCCACCTCTAACCCTGAGATTCCGTCCTAGCTGTCCCCTGGCTGCTACTAGGGATTGCAGCTACATGTTGTAGCCAAGTAGAAGCCAAGTTTTGATCATGAGGAGGTATCCAACACTTCTCAAGATCATAGTGGAGAAATACGTCATGTGACAAACCATACTTGAACACGTAAACTTGTAGAAGGAAGAAATGCTGGACATTGTAACAGTAATAGAAAATAAAGATACATGATTAGAAGTGACATAGTTGCAGAGCATAGAGTGAGAGTAAATTTGAAAAGGCATTTACACTATGAACACTTACCGTTCTCTAAAAAATTAAGGAAAAAACCATCAAGAAAATACTTTAAGTTGGACAAAATCAGCACAACAAACCTCAATCTCAATTGGTCTGAGACATCTAATCACACTGCAAAGAACAAAATAAACTATTCATCAAAATAATACTAAAGTTGGATATATCTAAACAAGCAAAGGACAATCAAAATTTTTTATAGCAATGGAAGTACTATTACCTTAGAAACCCCTGCAACGACAGCCAATTGGGATTATCCAGAAGAAAGTTGGCATGTGACATTCCTCTTCTGCAGCTGGAGTTCTCTGTTCAGGTCCCACAACTCAACTACTTCTACATTAATTTGATTATATGAGCCAATGTGAGTCATGCCGAGTCAGGGGTAGGATGCTTATGTCGAAGATATTTCCTTTTGTCCCCTTATATCTTTTTTCACAATCTTTGTTCTTCTTCCAAGAACCACAACACAACTACCGATTTTATGTCTTTCTAAGAGGTTTCTTCTTTACATGGGCATCATAGCCATAAAATGCTTGCCTTCCAAAAACACATCCTGCTTATATAATAATCACAGTCAACATTCAAAAGATAAGGTGCATTGGAAATGAATATTACAAAGACTCACATTCAATAAAAAATAAAAATAAAAAAAAGAACAAAGTTGTGCCAGCTGAAGAAATAAGATTGAGCTTTATCAGAGTATTTTATGTCCCCAACTATTTTGTGGTGATCAAATTCCGGTGGCTACTTTCGAGAAACATAAACCAAACATGGCATTTTATTTCCTTCAGTATCACGAACACCATTTTGTCCAAGAAATATCTGTTGCACAAGTCATATGTTGAGAAACAAAGGAACCAGTACGGATCCCAACTACTTTAGCATTTTCTTGTCCTTAAATGTAGTTTAGTTTTAGAAAAAAAAAATGCTTTATAAGCAGACATTTTAAAGATAACGCATTTTGTGTATAAATGCACTACAAGGACAGAAACATGTTTATCAAACATTATACATATTGGATCCCCCGTCCAAGCACAAAAATCATGACGAAATGATACTAAGCTAGACAACATTCTTATGAAGAATACGTTCTAGGTTAACTATGGTATTTTAACACATATCAACCAACTAGAAAGGCATGCTCTTAACAACTCTCCTGCTATTAATGGTACTCAGATCATGCTATTGTAAATAGAATAGCACCTTAGTTGGATGATCCAATATATTGGTCCCTGGCCATGGTGTTTCATCTTGCATAGTCCAACCCTCTTTGGGAACCTTTTGTGCCATGAAAACTGACCCATTTATCTGAACCTTGAATTCTTCATATTCCCTCAATATCATATATAACCAAAATTTTAGTCTTTATTTCACTAAAAATGAAAAGTGGTCGAATGTTAACACATAATTGTCTAAGGAGGTGAAAGAGAACCCCTTGAAGCCAATTGTCACTACAACATGAGGCTGAAACAAAAGAATCTTTGTGGCTTCCTTCAACTTCATTTCTAAGTTCCAAATTAAGAAAGGGATCATGATGAATTGAATTGACATTAGGAAAACCTCATTTAGTAAAATTAAAATAAATAACTGCCAATGCTAAGTATATATTTTAAAATAGAGAATTCATAATTACAAATGTTTTCAGAAAAGATTTAGATTTGTTTTCTGTATTCTTTCTTTCATTCTTAATACATATACTTTGTTGACCTTAAGCAAAAAAAAAAAAATTTTTTTGAAAAAAGAAACACCTCCAAAGAAATAAAGACTAGTTGTGTGGTCTACAATGAGAACTTCAGCCATGCCATCCCTATCAAAAGCTTAAAAGGTTATATAGTTTAAACATTGGATTTAAAAATAAAAAAATAAAATAAAAAAAGAAAGAAGAAGAAGAAGAAGAAGAAGCAATTAACATAAGGCTGACCTTGAGAACTATTGTTTAATTTTGAGTGTAGTCTGAAATGAATCGCCTCAATCCCCTGTAGGTCAAATGAATCTTCGATCACAATTATTGCACGTCAATATCATTTAGGTCACCTATAGAAATTGTATGAAAATGCTCCATAGATGATGGTTGGATAACAAGTAGCTCTTCTAATACTTGATGCATAGTTGGACGAGATTGTGGGTGACTACGTAAACATGCAAGTGCTATTCTCACAACAGAAATCACTTCCTTCGCCACCTTGGGATCTGATGGAAAGGTGAGGCATGGGTCTAACATATTCCTTAACAACATCTTTTGGCCAACTAGTGTCGTTAAAGATGAGATAAGCTCCCCTGGATGCCTTCCCATAATTGTTTCTAGTGCTAGTACCCCAAAACTATATACATCACACTTCTCAGTTATAACCATAGTATAGGCAAGCTCTACAAGGGAAGAAAGAAAAAGGCTTAGTGAAAGTGTATAAATAAGACAACAAATAAGTTTTAAAATAGAAGCAAGAAAATATAATATATTTAAAATGATGGATATGGCAGAGAAATGTATGAACTCATAGGTGTCAATTTTAAAGCTCAAATTCAAATTTTTACCCTCTGTCCATGCATATCTCAATAATCCATACCACCCCCTCTACGTCATCTCTATGATCGTGAATATTTTAATGCTTGATTTATCCACTGGCAAACTCCTTGAGGTTAAGCTTCACATATGAACAAGAGAACTTGGGGTCTACCTCTCCCCAAAAATTTGTTGTCCCATTCAATAGGAAACTTGGCTAAAAAATAGTAGTTGATGTAAATAAATTATTCTATGGTTTTGGAGGAAACTTGTGGCCTATACTTCTTCATTACTAGTGAGTATTGTGGTTTTGACTTTAGTAACCCTATCTATACATGTTTTGTACAGGTAAAACATTGTTTATTTACTACTCAAATATTGTTTATTTACTACTCAAATTAGCAGATAAATTTTATCATTTCCAAATAGGAGTGGGGGGAACCTAATCCACTTGTCCACAAACATTATATCCCCATTTGACATGCCATATGGTAGGAATATGGTCTTCTCGAATAAGTCTCTAGATGGGGCCACCTAGAAATTCTGGTCCTTTCAGCCAGTGCTAAAAATTTTATGGATATATTGTCTACATCACCGTCTACTCCTATTGTAACTTAACTTATATATCTTTAACCTGTCAAATGTAAAGCATAGCAAAATGATATATCAATTTTAGCAAGCTTGGTGTAATGGTAGAAAATAAAGAGTAAACATTAAATGCACGTTCGGCCAATAATGTAGAGATCCACAGAGTAGAGATTACTAAGAATTCTACATAAAGACTCCCACAACCCCCCCCCCCCAAAAAAAATTAAAAATCCAAGTGGTTGTTTTTATCTCTGTAGATAAGGCTGCATGTGCCTTCTACTAGACTCACCAAATGTATTTTCATTTTTTTGCACTTTGTTTAAATAAATTTAAAATTAAGGGTGGCCTAAAGTACATATGGTGCTCCAACCATATGTACTTTGTCTTGATTAATACAATTCTATAGGGTTTGTCTCGACTCCTATTACTTTGGGCACTCAAAAAGAATTTTAGTTATTGTAACTTTTTTCTAATTCAGTAGGAAAGCGTAGTCGTGCTAGGGATACCTATTTTCTATATAATAAATAACTTACCACAAGATAATAAAGTAATTTACAGATGAAAATAATTTACTCCAAATGAGTAATTTCAGTATTCTATTTTCCCCCTTCACTTCAAAATTCTGAAATTCCTTTAGTTAATTTACAAAACTGTTTTGCCCAGTTTATCTATGACCACCAAGAACTCAAGGGGATATAAGCAATTTACAATATTCTTTAGTTTCTTTATAAAATGACTCAATTAAGTAAAATGTTTTAGCTTAAGTAAAAAATAAAAAATCTAAAGGGTATTTACAGATGGAAAATTTAAGAATTTATTATGTAACATATAAATGTCATAACAATAGGACATGGGAACATTCATCCTACTATTTAAAACGATTATTTTTTTTTAATCAAAGTTTTGATGATTGTATACTAAATCTTTCAAAGTTCGGATAACATATTTTTTTCCCAAAATTATTCCAATATATAATAATTCTACTCCATTTAGACGATAAGATAAGGTAATGAATACTTCAACGGCCCAATCTAGCAAAAATGTCATAGGTTTTAAATACTAAACTGAATAAAGAAATCTTAAAAAATAATAATAACATAGTATTTAGTAGGGACAAATTTACATACCTGGAGCAATATACCCATGAGTTCCTTTAAGTGACGTCCAATTAGATGAGTCTTGCTTTAATAGTCTTGCAATGCCAAAATCAGATACCCGAGCCTCAAGTTCCAAGTCTAGCAATATATTTTTGCTTGAAATATCTCGATGAATTATTGGTGGAATACAATCATTATGCAAGTAAGACAAAGCATTGGCCACACTTTTGATGACATTTACTCTTTTCAACCAATCCAACTCCATAGCCTCAACTTGATTGCTCAAGATGCGTGCTAAGCTGCCTTTTTCCATGTACTCATAAATAAGAAACATGCATAGTGGATGGGAGCAAAACCCATAAAGTTTGACAATGTTCCGATGCCTTATTTCTGTTAGTATACGTATCTCATTCCCAAAGGTTTCATCATTAACTATAATTGTCTCACCTTCCAATGGATGGAACTTCTTCAAAGCTACAACATGGCCAGTAGGTAGCACTGCTCTATAAACATTCCCAAAAGTTCCAGTTCCGATGCAATATTTGGAATCAAAATTCTCTGTTACTTGAATAATATCCTCATAAGCAATCTGGCCATCGAAATTCCATATTGAAAATATATTGCCATGATTTCTTGTTGTTGCTTCTATATTTCCTTTTTTTGCTTTTTTGTGCAAGAGGTAGAAAACACCGATAATTGCAAGTGCTAGGAATACAATTCCTATCAAAGAAGCAAAGATGGATATGAGGACCTTATGTCCATTTTTCTTCAATCCCTTACTTCTACGAGATTGATTGCAGGGAAGTAGACCTTGAAGGTCACCACATAACCCTTTATTGTTTCTAAACGCTTGTGGCGAAGAAGCATTTCTAAAAACCCTATTGTTAGGAACAACACCCTCTAACTCATTGTCGGATAGATCAAGAGATACTAAGCTAACCATATTTTCAAGAGAAAAAGGTATTGAGCCTGTGATCATATTATGGGATAAGTTCAAAATTTCCAGCATCATCAACTTTGCAAGCTCAGGTGGTATCGATCCACTAATTGAGTTATGACTAAGGTCCAATTGAACTTGCAGGGATACAAGATCACCAATTTGAGATGGAATGCTTCCATTCAATGAATTATAGCTCAAATTTAATGACAACAATTTGGAGCATTGACCAAGTTGTGTCGGGATTGATCCAATCAAGCAATTTGCCGATAGATCTAGATGGTCCAAATTGATTAACTTGCCGATTTCAACTGGTACACGCCCTGAAATCTGGTTGTCATTTAAATACAAAAGGAGCAATGTAGATAAGTTACCAAGTTCCCTTGGTATTTCTCCAGCAAGTTGGTTGGAAGAAAGATCAAGTTCTCCAAGTTGAGTTAACTGACCAACCTCAAGTGGTATCTTCCCACTAATATTATTTCCAGAAATCTTCAGAACGGACAAATTCTTACATTTTCCCCACTTTGGTGACAATTCTCCATATAGTCTGTTGTGACTTATATCAATGTAATGAAGATGTGGATGTACACCAAAATTGTCAGTTATATTTCCTACTAATCGGTTGTTGTCGAGTCGAACTCTCATTAAACTTGTGCAATTTCTAAAGTCAGGAATAGGACCCATGAGATTATTGTTAGAAACTAAAAATTGTTGAAGTGATCGCTCATGGCATATTTGTTGCGGTAAGCTTCCAGATAAGATGTTGTCGAACAATGCAAATTTTACAATAGATGCTTGGCTACCAAAGTCTTGAGGTATTGCACCAGATAATTGATTCGAACTCAAATGGAGGAACTCTAGTCTAGTTAAATTAGACAGAGAATGAGGGATTGGACCATTGAGGTTGTTGAAAGATAGCTCCAAGTCAACCAGATTTTTCATATCTCCGATTTCAGAAGGCACAGGACCAGATAATTGATTGTCGTACAAATGGAGGCTCTTCAGTCTAGTTAAATTAGCCAGAGAATAAGGGATTGGACCACTGAGGTTGTTTTGTTGTAATGCCAAGTTAACCAGATTTTTCATATCTCCAATTTCTAAAGGCACCAGACCAAATAATTGATTGCCAAACAGATGCAGGGTCTCTAGTCTAGTTAAATTAGACAGAGAATGAGGGATTGGACCACTGAGGCTGTTTTGATATAGCACCAAGTCAATCAGATTTTTCATATCTCCGATTTCAGAAGGCATTGGACCAGATAATTGATTCGAAAGCAAAGAGAGGGTCTCTAGTCTACTTAAATTAGACAGAGAATGAGGGATTCGACCACTTAGTTTGTTTGCAGATAGGTCCAACACAACCAAATTTTCTAGATTTCCCATTGCATAAGGTATTGGACCACTGAGTTCATTGGTATGCAAGTATAGAAAGTGAAGGTTGCTTAAATTAGCCAGGACATGGGGGATCATACCAGTGAATTTATTCGAACCTATTGCTAACTCAACCAGATTTTTCATATTCCCTATTTCTAAAGGAATTGTGCCACTGATTTCATTGCCATAGAGGTCTAAGAAGTGTAAGCTGCTTAAATTACTTAAGGGGGCCAGAACGCTGGAAAGATAATTATTGGAGAGATCAAGGAGGATGAGTTTGGAGAGGCTACCAATATGCACTGGTATGGGTCCTGTGAGTCCATTGGCACTGAGATTGAGACGAAGGAGATTGGGAAAAGAAGAGAAGGTGAAGTTGTGAAGCGTACCTTGCAGCTCCAGTCCTGGAAGGCTAATCTCAACCACGCTGGTTCGGGCTTTGTTACAAGTTATACCAAACCAGTTGCAGCAGGGGATTGGTGCTGAGGATGATGATGTAAGCTTCCAAGAATGGAGAGCAGGGACAGAGTAGTTTTGGAGAGTGGCTTTCCAGTTGAGTAGAGCCTCTGTTTCACTTGATGACGACTGAGAGGAAGAGACCCCTAATCCACTACCAAACGCAGAGGAAGTACTGAGGAATAAGATGATAAGGCAAAGATAGAAAAACGACATGAATGGAGTCGGAGAAGTAGTGGGAGAAGAACGGGTGGATGAGTAGTAAGCCATGGGTTCGGTACTGTATGTATGTTGTTTGCAGTGAGTCATCTTGATTGCTAATTTATAGAGAGTGATGTCGTCCATTAAATGCTCTCTATTTATTCTTTGATGTGCAGAGTATCAATCTGACTACACGGTTTTGTTTTTCCAAAGGAAAGCAATTCACTTTTTGGAAATTTGAAACGAAGGTGTCGGTGTTGCAAAATGGCTGAACGTGAAAAACGTGAACCCCCCGGGACGGGTTTGTAAAAAGTGGGGTTGTGAGAGAGGGAAAGGGTGGGGATGTTCCAAGAGGTGGTGGTTGTGAAGCGTTCATAAACTGTGTGGGACCTTTGGTTAACAGTTGATGTCGTCCATTTCTGTTTACCAAAAAAAAAAAGTACAGCTAAGAAATCACAATCCAACGGTTATTAGTGAACGTAAGAGCTACGTTTTTGTCGGTGCGAGCGTTGGAAGGACTCCACTGTAGCCTGTAGCGTTGCAAAAGGGCTGAACGTGAAAAACGTAATCGCAAGTCAACAAAAACGTGAACCCCGCCGGATGGGTTTGTAAGAAATGGGGTTGTGAGAGAGAGGGAGAGGGTGGGGATGCTAAATCTTCTATTGTCTCTTCCTATTCCCTCTCTGATCTCTAAATGTGAACCAAATGTAAGATATTACATACTGAATTTACATACCGTTTCCTAAAATCGACACTATAAACCATATCCGGTTTGGTTTTGGTTTTGGTTTCGGGTTATCAAAAGATAAATCCCACCGAAATCGAAACCATACCATTTGACAACCCTAGATTTACCCCTATTCTCTTAAAAAAAAAATATATCGATTTTTATTACTTTTTTACCCTTAGGTTGTACCAATGGATTGATATCAAAACGATCAAGACTTAGGATCAGTCTCAATCGATACGGGTCCAATCCAGGCAATTTCACGATACTAATCCAATTTTTGAAACAATGCTCCAATAGAGCACTCTTTTACAGTTCTGGCATATTAATTACAATTGAAACATCCATGGACGGTTGAGTCTATACCTCAACGATGTAAACGATCAAGGCTTAGGAATCAGAAAAGTGAAACTAGTATTGCATAGAAAAAAATAAAATAAAAATAAAAATCGAAATAGTTTATAAATGACATTCACTTTAACATGTGAAATCGTTTATTATACGATTTGGTTTTGATTTGCCCAAAAAAACTTGCACTGAACTGAACCATACCAAACTATCAATAGGAGACCATGCAGACTTATCGGGACATGGTATTGCGGTTTTTCATGCCCAAAATAAAAGGTTTGATTATGTTCGATTGCTAATTTTTGTAGTCGGGCCATGTCTTGTTTCTCAAGTCCTATTGATTTTGTTTTTTCCTCTAAGTCTCTTCACAAAGTCACATGGGTTTGTTTTCCACACAGAGGGTTGGAAATTTGGCGAGTTGGGTCACCACTCCCACGCCTTG
>NC_056570.1:22906388-22914675 GCF_013358625.1 Macadamia integrifolia
TTGTGGTGATCAAATTCCGGTGGCTACTTTCGAGAAACATAAACCAAACATGGCATTTTATTTCCTTCAGTATCACGAACACCATTTTGTCCAAGAAATATCTGTTGCACAAGTCATATGTTGAGAAACAAAGGAACCAGTACGGATCCCAACTACTTTAGCATTTTCTTGTCCTTAAATGTAGTTTAGTTTTGGAAAAAAAAGATGCTTTATAAGCAGACATTTTAAAGATAACGCATTTTGTGTATAAATGCACTACAAGGACAGAAACATGTTTATCAAACATTATACATATTGGATCCCCCGTCCAAGCACAAAAATCATGACGAAATGATACTAAGCTAGACAACATTCTTATGAAGAATACGTTCTAGGTTAACTATGGTATTTTAACACATATCAACCAACTAGAAAGGCATGCTCTTAACAACTCTCCTGCTATTAATGGTACTCAGATCATGCTATTGTAAATAGAATAGCACCTTAGTTGGATGATCCAATATATTGGTCCCTGGCCATGGTGTTTCATCTTGCATAGTCCAACCCTCTTTGGGAACCTTTTGTGCCATGAAAACTGACCCATTTATCTGAACCTTGAATTCTTCATATTCCCTCAATATCATACATAACCAAAATTTTAGTCTTTATTTCACTAAAAAAGAAAAGTGGTCGAATGTTAACACATAATTGTCTAAGGAGGTGAAAGAGAACCCCTTGAAGCCAATTGTCACTACAACATGAGGCTGAAACAAAAGAATCTTTGTGGCTTCCTTCAACTTCATTTCTAAGTTCCAAATTAAGAAAGGGATCATGATGAATTGAATTGACATTAGGAAAACCTCATTTAGTAAAATTAAAATAAATAACTACCAATGCTAAGTATATATTTTAAAATAGAGAACTCATAATTACAAATGTTTTCAGAAAAGATTTAGATTTGTTTTCTGTATTCTTTCTTTCATTCTTAATACATATACTTTGTTGACCTTAAGCAAAAAAAAAAAAATTTTTTTGAAAAAAGAAACACCTCCAAAGAAATAAAGACTAGTTGTGTGGTCTACAATGAGAACTTCAGCCATGCCATCATCAAAAGCTTAAAAGGTTATATAGTTTAAACATTGGATTTAAAAATAAAAAATTAAAATAAAAAAAAAAGAAGAAGAAGAAGAAGAAGAAGCAATTAACATAAGGCTGACCTTGAGAACTATTGTTTAATTTTGAGTGTAGTCTGAAATGAATCGCCTCAATCCCCTGTAGGTCAAATGAATCTTCGATCACAATTATTGCACGTCAATATCATTTAGGTCACCTATAGAAATTGTATGAAAATGCTCCATAGATGATGGTTGGATAACAAGTAGCTCTTCTAATACTTGATGCATAGTTGGACGAGATTGTGGGTGACTACGTAAACATGCAAGTGCAATTCTCACAACAGAAATCACTTCCTTCGCCACCTTGGGATCTGATGGAAAGGTGAGGCATGGGTCTAACATATTCCTTAACAACATCTTTTGGCCAACTAGTGTCGTTAAAGATGAGATAAGCTCCCCTGGATGCCTTCCCATAATTGTTTCTAGTGTTAGTACCCCAAAACTATATACATCACACTTCTCAGTTATAACCATAGTATAGGCAAGCTCTACAAGGGAAGAAAGAAAAAGGCTTAGTGAAAGTGTATAAATAAGACAACAAATAAGTTTTAAAATAGAAGCAAGAAAATATAATATATTTAAAATGATGGATATGGCAGAGAAATGTATGAACTCATAGGTGTCAATTTTAAAGCTCAAATTCAAATTTTTACCCTCTGTCCATGCATATCTCAATAATCCATACCACCCCCTCTACGTCATTTCTATGATCGTGAATATTTTAATGCTTGATTTATCCACTGGAAAACTCCTTGAGGTTAAGCTTCACATATGAACAAGAGAACTTGGGGTCTACCTCTCCCCAAAAATTTGTTGTCCCATTCAATAGGAAACTTGGCTAAAAAATAGTAGTTGATGTAAATAAATTATTCTATGGTTTTGGAGGAAACTTGTGGCCTATACTTCTTCATTACTAGTGAGTATTGTGGTTTTGACTTTAGTAACCCTATCTATACATGTTTTGTACAGGTAAAACATTGTTTATTTACTACTCAAATATTGTTTATTTACTACTCAAATTAGCAGATAAATTTTATCATTTCCAAATAGGAGTGGGGGGGAACCTAATCCACTTGTCCACAAACATTATATCCCCATTTGACATGCCATATGGTAGGAATATGGTCTTCTCGAATAAGTCTCTAGATGGGGCCACCTAGAAATTCTGGTCCTTTCAGCCAGTGCTAAAAATTTTATGGATATATTGTCTACATCACCGTCTACTCCTATTGTAACTTAACTTATATATCTTTAACCTGTCAAATGTAAAGCATAGCAAAATGATATATCAATTTTAGCAAGCTTGGTGTAATGGTAGAAAATAAAGAGTAAACATTAAATGCACGTTCGGCCAATAATGTAGAGATCCACAAAGTAGAGATTACTAAGAATTCTACATAAAGACTCCCACAAACCCCCCCCCCCCAAAAAAAAAAATTAAAAATCCGAGTGGTTGTTTTTATCTCTGTAGATAAGGCTGCCTTCTACCAGACTCACCAAATGTGTTTTCATTTTTTGGCACTTTGTTTAAATAAATTTAAAATTAAGGGTGGCCTAAAGTACATATGGTGCTCCAACCATATGTACTTTGTCTTGATTAATAAAATTCTATAGGGTTTGTCTCGACTCCTATTACTTTGGGCACTCAAAAAGAATTTTAGTTATTGTAACTTTTTTCTAATTCAATAGGAAAGCGTAGTTGTGCTAGGGATACCTATTTTCTATATAATAAATAACTTACCACAAGATAATAAAGTAACTTACAGATGAAAATAATTTACTCCAAATGAGTAATTTCAGTATTCTATTTTCCCCCTCCACTTCAAAATTCTGAAATTCCTTTAGTTAATTTACAAAAATGTTTTGCCCAGTTTATCTATGGCCACCAAGAAATTCAAGGGGATATAAGCAATTTACAATATTCTTTAGTTTCTTTATAAAATGACTCAATTAAGTAAAATGTTTTAGCTTAAGTAAAAAATAAAAAATCTAAAGGGTATTTACAGATGGAAAATTTAAGAATTTATTATGTAACATATAAATGTCATAACAATAGGACATGGGAACATTCATCCTACTATTTAAAACGATTATTTTTTTTTAATCAAAGTTTTGATGATTGTGTACTAAATCTTTCAAAGTTCGGATAACATATTTTTTTCCCAAAATTATTCCAAAATATAATAATTCTACTCCATTTAGACGATAAGATAAGGTAACGAATACTTCAACGGCCCAATCTAGCAAAAATGTCATAGGTTTTAAATACTAAACTGAATAAAGAAATCTTAAAAATTAATAATAACATAGTGTTTAGTAGGGACAAATTTACATACCTGGAGCAATATACCCTTGAGTTCCTTTAAGTGACGTCCAATTAGATGAGTCTTGCTTTAATAGTCTTGCAATGCCAAAATCAGATACCCGAGCCTCAAGTTCCAAGTCTAGCAATATATTTTTGCTTGAAATATCTCGATGAATTATTGGTGGAATACAATCATTATGCAAGTAAGACAAAGCATTGGCCACACTTTTGATGATATTTACTCTTTTCAACCAATCCAACTCCATAGCCTCAACTTGATTGCTCAAGATGCGTGCTAAGCTGCCTTTTTCCATGTACTCATAAATAAGAAACATGCATAGTGGATGGGAGCAAAACCCATAAAGTTTGACAATGTTCCGATGCCTTATTTCTGTTAGTATACGTATCTCATTCCCAAAGGTTTCATCATTAACTATAATTGTCTCACCTTCCAATGGATGGAACTTCTTCAAAGCTACAACATGGCCAGTAGGTAGCACTGCTCTATAAACATTCCCAAAAGTTCCAGTTCCGATGCAATATTTGGAATCAAAATTCTCTGTTACTTGAATAATATCCTCATAAGCAATCTGGCCATCGAAATTCCATATTGAAAATATATTGCCATGATTTCTTGTTGTTGCTTCTATATTTCCTTTTTTTGCTTTTTTGTGCAAGAGGTAGAAAACACCGATAATTGCAAGTGCTAGGAATACAATTCCTATCAAAGAAGCAAAGATGGATATGAGGACCTTATGTCCATTTTTCTTCAATCCCTTACTTCTACGAGATTGATTGCAGGGAAGTAGACCTTGAAGGTCACCACATAACCCTTTATTGTTTCTAAACGCTTGTGGCGAAGAAGCATTTCTAAAAACCCTATTGTTAGGAACAACACCCTCTAACTCATTGTCGGATAGATCAAGAGATACTAAGCTAACCATATTTTCAAGAGAAAAAGGTATTGAGCCTGTGATCATATTATGGGATAGTTCAAAATTTCCAGCATCATCAAATTCCCAAGCTCAGGTGGTATCGATCCACTAATTGAGTTATGACTAAGGTCCAATTGAACTTGTAGGGATACAAGATCACCAATTTGAGATGGAATGCTTCCATTCAATGAATTATAGCTCAAATTTAATGACAACAATTTGGAGCATTGACCAAGTTGTGTCGGGATTGATCCAATCAAGCAATTTGCCGATAGATCTAGATGGTCCAAATTGATTAACTTGCCGATTTCAACTGGTACACGCCCTGAAATCTGGTTGTCATTTAAATACAAAAGGAGCAATGTAGATAAGTTACCAAGTTCCCTTGGTATTTCTCCAGCAAGTTGGTTGGAAGAAAGATCAAGTTCTCCAAGTTGAGTTAACTGACCAACCTCAAGTGGTATCTTCCCACTAATATTATTTCCAGAAATCTTCAGAACGGACAAATTCTTACATTTTCCCCACTTTGGTGACAATTCTCCGTATAGTCTGTTGTGACTTATATCAATGTAATGAAGATGTGGATGTACACCAAAATTGTCAGTTATATTTCCTACTAATCGGTTGTTGTCGAGTCGAACTCTCATTAAACTTGTGCAATTTCTAAAGTCAGGAATAGGACCCATGAGATTATTGTTAGAAACTAAAAATTGTTGAAGTGATCGCTCATGGCATATTTGTTGCGGTAAGCTTCCAGATAAGATGTTGTCGAACAATGCAAATTTTACAATAGATGCTTGGCTACCAAAGTCTTGAGGTATTGCACCAGATAATTGATTCGAACTCAAATAGAGGAACTCTAGTCTAGTTAAATTAGACAGAGAATGAGGGATTGGACCATTGAGGTTGTTGAAAGATAGCTCCAAGTCAATCAGATTTTTCATATCTCCAATTTCAGAAGGCACAGGACCAGATAATTGATTGTCGTACAAATGGAGGCTCTTCAGTCTAGTTAAATTAGCCAGAGAATAAGGGATTGGACCACTGAGGTTGTTTTGTTGTAATGCCAAGACAACCAGATTTTTCATATCTCCAATTTCAGAAGGCATTGGACCAGATAATTGATTGCCATGCAAATAGAGGGTCTCTAGTCTAGTTAAATTAGACAGAAAATGAGGGATGGGACCATTGAGGTTGTTGTGATATAGTGCCAACTGAACCAGATTTTTCATATCTCCGATTTCAGAAGGCATTGGACCAGATAATTGATTCGAAAACAAAGAGAGGGTCTCTAGTCTACTTAAATTAGACAGAGAATGAGGGATTCGACCACTGAGTTTGTTTGCAGATAGGTCCAACACAACCAAATTTTCTAGATTTCCCATTGCATAAGGTATTGGACCACTGAGTTCATTGGTATGCAAGTATAGAAAGTGAAGGTTGCTTAAATTAGCCAGGACATGGGGGATCATACCAGTGAATTTATTCGAACCTATTGCCAACTCAACCAGATTTTTCATATTCCCTATTTCTAAAGGAATTGTGCCACTGATTTCATTGCCATAGAGGTCTAAGAAGTGTAAGCTGCTTAAATTACTTAAGGGGGGCAGAACGCTGGAAAGATAATTATTGGAGAGATCAAGGAGGATGAGTTTGGAGAGGCTACCAATATGCACTGGTATGGGTCCTGTGAGTCCATTGGCACTGAGATTGAGACGAAGGAGATTGGGAAAAGAAGAGAAGGTGAAGTTGTGAAGCGTACCTTGCAGCTCCAGTCCTGGAAGGCTAATCTCAACCACGCTGGTTCGGGCTTTGTTACAAGTTATACCAAACCAGTTGCAGCAGGGGATTGGTGCTGAGGATGATGATGTAAGCTTCCAAGATCGGAGAGCAGGGACAGAGTAGTTTTGGAGAGTGGCTTTCCATTTGAGTAGAGCCTCTGTTTCACTTGATGACGACTGAGAGGAAGAGACCCCTAATCCACTACCAAACGCAGAGGAAGTACTGAGGAATAAGATGATAAGGCAAAGATAGAAAAACGACATGAATGGAGTCGGAGAAGTAGTGGGAGAAGAACGGGTGGATGAGTAGTAAGCCATGGGTTCGGTACTGTATGTATGTTGTTTGCAGTGAGTTAATCAATCATACATTTGATTTTTGTACAGATAAATTATGCTGTCATCTTGATTGCTAATTTATAGAGAAGCGTTCATAGAGAGTGATGTCGTCCATCAATCTTACTATACGCTTTTTCCACATTTGATTTTTGTACAGATAAATAAATAAATAAATAAATTTGAGATAGACCCACACGGTTTTGTTTTTCCAAAGGAAAGCAATTCACTTTTTGGAAATTTGAAACGAAGGTGTCGGTGTTCCCGCACACTCTCGCATTTCTGTTTACGTAGTACAGCTAAGTTTTACCAAAAGGAAAAAAAAAAAGTACAGCTAAGAAATCCAACGGTTATTAGTGAACGTAAGCGTTGGTAGACTTCACTGTAGCCCGTAGCGTTGCAAAAGGGCTGAACGTGAAAAACGTGAACCCCGCGGGACGGGTTTGTAAAAAGTGGGGTTGTGAGAGAACAACATACATACAAAACCAAGAGGTGGTGGTTGTGAAGCGTTCATAAACTGTGTGGGACCTTTGGTTAACAGTTGATGTCGTCCATTTCTGTTTACCAAAAAAAAAAAAAAGTACAGCTCAGAAATCAGTAAGATGTGTAGGCAGGGTATAAGGAGATAAGTACAAAGCAAAAAAAAGTTCTGATTAGAACGAAGACCCAACCTTGATCGGAGGAGAAGAATCATAGTCACAATCATACTCCCCACATTGCTGCAAGATTTGCATCCAGGTGTATCCAACGGGCAACATGTCGATGTTTTTCTATTTTATTATTCTAATTTTACAAGGATAAATGTGGTAATGGGCAAACTTATTCTAGTTCATACCAAGAAAATCACATTAGAGAAAAGTCTCTTTTCCAGATTTTTTTTTTTTCTTCCAAAGGTGTCTATTACGGGCCATACGGGCGCCCAAGAGAGCCACACACTTCTTGTAATCCAGGAAGAGAACATATTGGGCTAATAGAGGCTTCTTTTCTAGATGATGCTGGTGAACTTGATCCACTGACCAAGCCTAGCCTCTGTGCAATCTCCAACATGGTTTTAAAGCTCAAGACTTTTGGATTGATTAATTTTATCCCTTTTCTGTAAAATATTTATTTTTATCAGTTTTTTACCCTTGGGATGTACCAATGGATCAGTATCGGATAGGTCTTGACCGATACCCAATCTGGGCGATTTTGTCGATTCCGATTTATTTTTGGAACTATGCTCTCCGATCCAGTGAAGCACACTTTCACAGATCCAAAATCACTAATTAAACGATAAGAAAGCAACAAAACCACAAGGGTGAATGGGCATTTAGATCGCATATAGTAATATTCTTACAAAACCATAGATTTTATTATGCATTTTAATTTTTATTTTCTCCTATAATTAAAAATAGCTAAATTTTGTAGAAAAAAGTAACCTTAGGATGGGATAGCTTCCAAAGGTATGACAATTGTTTATTTTATAAATGTGGGCCTCACCATTATACATTTCCCATCTTTCCTTTCTTTTTCTTTCCACTAACTTTACTATCCTACCCATTTTCTTCTTTGAAACAAACAGGGTTTGGTGATTGCTTAACTTTTCTCATATCTCAATATTATCTTTTGTTCTTTTCCGCAATACCCAATTGATGAAGACCCAAGTCAAGAAGTAAATGACAGGGTAGCTTCCAAAGGTATGTTTTTACCAAAAATAAAAAATAAAAAATCCAAAGGTATGATAATTCGAAGAACAGAAAAGATCACATATTTATTCATCTAGAAACCGTAATGACCGGG
>NC_056570.1:22914695-22942126 GCF_013358625.1 Macadamia integrifolia
TATGTAGATATGACTTTCTTATTAAAAGAAGAAGTAGTGGTCATCAATTCAAACTGGAATCCATGATATTAATGAGGTTGTTGGTTCTTGGAAGTGGTACAAAACATCCTTGTAGTGCCAACATAGGCCAATGATTATCATATTAATTAGTTTTAAATGAATAGCTTAAGAAGTAATTCAGAATGTGATCTACTGATGAGTGGTTACTTAATTATAAAACTAATTTGATGAAACAGCAAAGACCATATTGAAAGTTGGGCTATCATTCCACTTTCATATCTATTAACAATGAAGATACAAGAAACAAAAAATTCAACAAAATCAAGCAATAGGTACAACCACCTTCCAACTAGTAACTAATCCTTAATATATATTTTTATATTACCAAGATTCCCAGATGAAATTATTAAGAAAGAGGCTTGTTTTGCTTTTTCTAAATCATGGTTGTCAAAACATGGCCAGCTCAGGTATCTTTTCCATATCCTCTGGTTTTCCATTGAAAAACCTTGGCCAAGTTCTGTAATTGTTCCATGCCTCCTGTGCTTGCAAATGCCTGGGAGAGCTTTTGTTTTGATATTCTTCTTCTGGGCTCTGCTTACTATTTTCACTCCTACCCTTATTATCTTGTCTGCTTACTATTAACGAAGACCCAACCTTGATCGGAGGAGAAGAATCATAGTCGCAATCATACTCCCCACATTGCTGCAAGATTTGCAACCAGGCGTGTCCAACGGGCAACATGTCGATGTTATTCTATTTTATTATTCTAATTTTACAAGGATAAATTTGGTAACGGGCAAACTTATTCTAGTTCATACCAAGAAAATCACATTAGAGAAAAGTCTCTTTTCCAAATTTTTTTTTCTTCTTCCAAGGGTGTCTATTACTGGCCATACGGGCGCCCAAGAGAGCCACACACTTCTTGTAATCGAGGAAGAGAACATATTGGGCTAATAGAGGTTTCTTTTCTAGATGGTAATAGAGGTTTCTTTTCTAGATGGTGCTGGTGAACTTGATCCACTGACCAAGCCTAGCCTCTGTGCAATCTCCAACATGGTTTTAAAGCTCAAGACTTTTGGATCGATTAATTTTATCCCTTTTCTGTAAAATATTTATTTTTATCAGTTTTTTACCCTTGGGATGTACCAATGGATCAGTATCAGATAGGTCATGACCGATACCCAATCTGGGCGATTTTGTCGATTCCGATTTATTTTTGGAACTATGCTTTCCGATCCAGTGAAGCACACTTTCACAGATCTGAAATCACTAATTAAACGATAAGAAAGCAACAAAACCACAAGGGTGAATAGGCATTTAGATCGCATATAGTAATATTCTTACAAAACCATAGATTTTATTATGCATTTTAATTTTTATTTTCTCCTATAATTAAAAATAGCTAAATTTTGTAGAAAAAAGTAACCTTAGGATGTATACCAAGGGAATAACGTGGGGTAGGTAAGCATTATTGCAAAGAGAACCATAGATATCCCCAAGGAAGGAATATTGTAGACCAATTACAATAACTCAGCCGTATCTCAACTAAATGGTGTCGGCTACATGGATAGGATAGCTTCCAAAGGTATGACAATTGTTTATTTTATAAATGTGGGCCTAACCATTATACTTTTCCCATCTTTCCTTTCTTTTTCTTTCCACTAACTTTACTATCCTACCCATTTTCTTCTTTGAAACAAACAGGGTTTGGTGATTGCTTAACTTTTCTCATATCTCAATATTATCTTTTGTTCTTTTCCGCAATACCCAATTGATGAAGACCCAAGTCAAGAAGTAAATGACAGGGTAGCTTCCAAAGGTATGTTTTTACCAAAAATAAAAAATAAAAAATCCAAAGGTATGATAGTTCGAAGAACAAAAAAGATCACATATTTATTCATCTAGAAACCGTAATGACCGGGGTGGAGGGCGCGCAGGGAAGAAGAGGGGATGATGCAGTTGCACGGGGAAGATGGGGTGGGGTGGGGTGGGGTGGGGTGGGGATAGGGTAGTATGATGAAACGGGTTTGTAGGAAGTGGGGTTGTGAGAAAGGGGGAGGGAGGGGATGTTGCAAGAGGTATGTGGTTGTGAAGGGGCGGTGGTGTAAAGTAATGTTTGGGGTATAATTGAAAATATAAAATTAGTTACCGGAAATATAATTTCACAAACATTGAATAACCTAGATATATTTTCTTGAAACATTTGGTACCCCAACTTTCATAAGTGGAAAATTTAAACCATAGTTGTACTACTACTGTATGTACGTTGTTGGTGATGAATTGGTTTGCAGTTCGCAGTGAATGTTTAATTCCTAATTTGTATACCTTACTTGGGGTTCTTCCACGTGGAATTACCAAAAAGGATCCACATGGATTTGTTGTTCCACACAGAAGGCTACTTGGGATTAATTTCTCAGCTGATTTGCAACAAGGCGCTTCCAACAGGCAACAAGCCAAGCAGCAAATCAAGGCATTCCCAACGGGCAATGAGCCAAGCTGTTGCTCCATTTTATTATTCTAATTTTTTAAGCATAAATTTGATCATGGCCAAACTTATCTTAGTTTATATGGAGAAAATCACAAAAAATAAAAAAGGTCAATCTTTTACAGATTTTTTTCTTCTAAGGCCCGCTTATTATGGGGTCATATACTAGGGACCCATTGAAGAATCAAGGAAGGACCCAGAGAGGTGCTAGGATGGGACCCAAGAGGGCCATATGCTTCTTGGAAAACTTGAAAGAGTATATAGTGAGGTTAATAGAGGTTCCTTTTCTAGATGCACTAAAGGGACTTGATCCATTGAGTCAATGACCAAGTCCTTGAGCAATATCTGACAGTTTTAAAACTTGGGATCGATACTGATTTAGATAGCTCGGTGTCAAAATATAACTAAAACCATTTACTTGACCGTTTATGATCGAATCGAACTGCACCATATAAAAATGATCTGATTCTAGTTATCTAGGTCATTTTCCCGGTTCGGTTCAAAACCGCAAAACTGATAGTTAACCGCCACCAATGGTGTTACCGTGTTTTTTTCGCTATTTTGATAGGTCTCCACAAAAAATAGGAAAAATGTGTTTTGATGGGTTATTTCTATATTTGATTCTTTGTGTTTTGATGAGATACAAATTATGAAATAATATATTTAATTTTTGTCTTTATCCTTTACCAATGACAATTACATATCCCATCATCTTCTCATTGCAAGTCTCTAACTTCAACTTTCAACTTCAACTCTTCGAAACACACAGAGCTAAATCTTCTACTTTCTCTTACTCTCCCATTTCCCTACTTCCTAATCCCTTTTTTTTTTTCGTAAAGACTTCCCAATCCCTCTCTGATCTCTAATGTGAACCAAATGTACGGCATTACAAATTGAATTTGCAAACCTTTTTCAAAATTCAACATTATATACCGCATACAAACTGATAATGAACCGGATAACAAAAATCAATTAGAAACTGTTAAAACCAAAGTTGGATAAAAGCAATTCTGATTTCAGCATACTCCTATCTGGTTCGGGTTTGGTTTCACATTATCAAAAGATAAATTGAACCGAAATCAAAACAAATAATCGAAATCGTACCATTTGACACCCCTAGATTTACCCCTATTCTTTATATTAAAAAAAAAAAAGATTTTTATTACATTTTCACCCTTATGTTGTACCAATGGTTTGGTATCAAAACAATCAAGACTTAGGATCAGTCTCAATCGATACAGGTCCAATCCAGGTAATTTCACGATACTAATCTTTTTTCTTTTTTATTTTTTTCTTTTTCTAAAGACGGATATCCAAGCCTTCGGCCTGACTAGTCCCGTGGGCCCATACTGACCCCACAACTGCATGAACCGGGTCATATAGGGATTGAATGAGAACCATTCAACTTTCACTAAAAGCAGTGAAGAGCACTAAACTATACTGATCCAATTTTTGAAACAATGCTCCAATAGAGCACTCTTTTACAGATCTGATATCATTAATCACAACTGAAACATCTATGGACGGTTGAGTCCAGACCTCAACGATGTAGACGATCAAGGCTTAAGAATCAGCAAAGTGAAATTAGTATTGTATAGAAACCATAACAAAAAAATAAAATTAAAAACCTTATAAAACTGTTAAAACCGAAATAGTTTATAAATGACCTTCATTTTAACATGTGAAATCGTTTATTATATGGTTTAGTTTTGATTTGCCTAAAAAAAGCTTGCATTGAACTGAGCGATACCAAACTACCAAACTACTTAACACCCTTACCTCAAGATAGAGATGTATACCAATGCTACGTTTGGTTGCAAGGGGAATTAAATGGAAGAAAAGTCACATGGGTTTGTTTTCCACACGAAGGGTTGGAAATTTGGCAAGTTGTGTCTCCACTCCCACGCTTTGTCCTCCACTAGCCCCCTCCTGTAGTTCATCCCCAACCCATCACCATCCCCTACGCCCCACCTCCATTCTTCCACCCCTGCCTCTCCACCCGCCTCCAATAGGCCTGACCCATTGTAAACTAATTATAGTAAAACGTGTAGATGGGGTATAAGGAGACAAGTATGAAGCCAAGAAGGGTAGTGATTAGAACGAAGACCCGACCTTGATCGGAGGAGAAGAATCATAGTCGCAATCATACTACCCACATTGCTTCAAGATTTGCAACAAGGCGTTCTCAACGGGCAATAGGTCAATGTGGTTCTATTTGATTATTCTAATTTTATAAGGATAAATTTGGTCATGGGCAACTTATTCTAGTTCATACAGAGAAAATCACAACAGAGAAAAATCTCTTTTACATATTATTTATTTATTTTTCTTTCAACGGTGTCCATTACGGGCCATATAAGAGAACAACAGTGGAGTCAAGGAAGTATCCAAATAGAGCCAGAATGGGCGCCCAAGAGAACCACACACTTATTGTAATCCTGGAAGAGGACGTATTGGGCTAATAGAGGTGTATTTTTTAGATGATGCTGGCAAACTTGATCCACTGACCAAGCCTTTGTGCAATCTCCAACATGGTTTTAAAGCTCAAGACCTTTGGATAAATTAATTTTATCCCTTTTTTATAAAATATTTATTTTTGTTAGTTTTTTACCCTTGGGATGTACCAATGGATTAATATCCAATAGATCTTGACCGATACCTAATCTGGACGATTTTGTCGATTACGATTTATTTTTGAAATTATGCTCTTCGATCCAGTGAAGCACACTTTCACAGATCTGATATCACTAATTACAACTGAAACAGCGTATACGCTTTTTCCACATTTGCCATTGGATCTGAGCAATTAAACGATAAGAAAGCAACAAGTCTACAACAGCGAATGGGCATTTAGATCGCTTATAGTAGTAATATTCTTACAAAACCATGGATTTATTACGCATTTTAAATTTTTTTTTCTTCTATAATTAAAAATAGTTAAATTTTGTAGAAAAAAGTTAACCTTAGGATGTATACCAAGGGAATTACATGGGATAGGTAAGCATTATTGCAGAGAGAACCATGGATATCCCCAAGGTAGGAATGTAGACCAATAACAATAACTCAGCCTTATCTCAACTAAATAGGGTCGTCTATATGGATTCTTAGTTTCTTATCCTCGAAAAAGATTTATCCAAGGTCATACTTGAGGCCAAACCTAAACATCATTTTAAGTTTGTTTGTCCCTAGCTCTTTTAATTCCTTTAATATATCAAATGACTACTTACTGGTGTATCCTCAAGCCTCTATTGAACATGTCTATACAACCTCAAACGACTTTCTCAAAGTTTATCATGAATAAAAATGTATGTCAAGAGAATGCAATCAATATTATTATTCATATCAGACCTAATGTATCCATTAGCCTATGCACTGGTGCAGTATCCACGCTATCGGGTATTGTATGTTATTGTTAGTTGGCATGCAGTGATCATTCCTTTTGTTTGATTGTTAATTTAAAAATGGATGATCCCTTGTCTTCTCAAGTCCAATCACTATAATTTTTTTTTCCCAAGTCCCTTCACGAGGTTAGCTGAAGGGTCCTAAATAGACTCACATGGGTTTGTTTTTCCATTGGGGAAATTTCAAAGAACACAAAAGGAACCCACATGGGTTTGATTTTCTACATGGAGTAAATTTAATTATAGGAAGACATGTAGACGGGTATAAAGAAATGATTGTGATGCTAAGAATGAGGGTTTCTATTAGAGACCCAAACTCGACTAGAGAAGAAAATCAAAGTCACAATCATAGTCCCCATATCGCTGCAAGATTTGAAAAAAAAGTGGTCCGAATCATGGTTCTAAGTATCGGTTTGACAAGTGTTCGATCCTGATATTTGGCCGATACCATATCAGTTATATGGTACAGAGCAAGAATAAAGAAGTAAAAAAAATCATTTCCTAAAGTTAAGGTAAAAAGTAAAGGTATTTTTGTCCAATACGGGTGATCCAATACCAATCCATTCTAATACCGTAAGGGGATGATCGATAATCATTCTAATATCGTGCTCTAAAACCGTGTTCCCAATGGGTGGTCATGACCAAACATTTTTTAAGGATTTATTTTATTTTTTCGCAGGAGAACTTATCTACCGACCAAGTCCCATAGCAGTCTCCAATATGGTTTTAAAACTCCGATCAGTCTCAATCAGTACCGATCCGGATAGATCTGGATCAGACAGATTTATGCCTACTCTTTTTTAAAAAAAATCGATTTTTATTATCTTTTTATACACAAATTGTACCAATGGATTGGTAACGCATCGGTCTCAACCAGTAGCCAAAGCGGGCAATTTTGCCTATACCGATCCAATTTTTGAACCAAAGTTCTCCAATGGAGCATTCTTATACAGATCTGATATCACTAATTACAACTGAAGCATCCATGGACGGATGAGTCGTCGACACGTCAACAATTAAGAATCAGAAAAATGAACACTGTATATGCTGTTTCCACATTTGATTTTTAGACTGAAAATTGACCAAATACGGGTGCGCAAATTGGATTTGATCTCTATTAATTGGGTAAGATATTAACTGGAGCAGGCTCTGCCTAGTTTGGAACTGTTTACAACTGAAGCATCCATGGACTGCACATTCAGGCCTTTGGCTGCATGTTTGAGGGTTCCCAGCCCTTGGATCTGTGCTACATGTCGAGTCATATGACAGAGGACCACGATCCATTGAAATGAGCCCGGCAATTAAGTAAGATTGGCCTCAGTGACGTAAAAACTGCTCAAGAACTGGGTCTGAGTTTGGGCCAAAATGTTGAAACTTTTAAGCACAAACCCAAATCCTTACGATCTCTGATTATTGTAACGGCCAGGCCATGCCAAAGCATTCCTCAATTGTAAGTTTCCAAACATATGAAGCTTTGAAGAAACAACTGGTATTCCTCAATCAATGGGCTTTGGGCCCAACAGGAAAAAACAGAAGACGAAATACAGTGTAGTGCTTGGGAAACAGGATAGGAACAAATCACACATTAAGACTATGTTTAAAAGCCAAGAAAATAATAGTACAAAAGACATAATAGGCCGGTGTAGTCTTCTCCATGAATAGGCTCCAATGGGGGAAGATTAGTAACCAAATGTTTGGTGTGTTTGGAGCTGATCCAATCGAGGCGATCTACTCTTCAATGACTATAAACATGACAAGTACGCCGCCTTTCGAAGCGAGAAGGATGCATACATTCATCGCTGGGTTTGGTGTGCGTACAACATTGCTAATTGCTACTACATGGCAAGCCTGGATTCTAACTAAGCCACTAAGGAGAACATATAAAGATGGAGCCAAAAACTGGAACTTTGAGCAATGATGATGAGGTAGTCTTAGGGAGAAGAGGGAAAATCGCATGAGAGGGGGAAGGGGATCTCACACCACGCACAAATTCACAATTTTAAAATTAAATTCACTCTAAAACTGAAACATTGAGTTTATGCACGTATTTAAAAGAAAATAATGAAACTCCTACTTAGACTCTAACACTAAAACTGACTCCTACTTCACATGTATCCTACCCAAAACAAACTTGAGAAAAATAAAAGACTCAATATTAAATTAAACTACTTCCAATCCTTGTTGGACCAAAAATCTGGGTTGGACCGGTTCTTCTTGGCCCTTCGCTTCCACATCCAGTAATGTTGGTCCAACCAAGTAACTGTAGGTGTATCTACATTAGCTCTCCCCTTTTGAAAAGAACTCGACTCCGTCTAGTTTGGATGAGGTTCAAGAATGCCGTCAGAGTCGATGCGCTTGATGAGAAAAGTACCAACTGTCTTCTGTTCTCTGATTCTATCTTCTTCTTCTTCTTTTTCCCTTTCTTTCTTCTCTCTCTACTACAATGCTCTTTCTTTCCTTTTTTTTTTTTTTTTTTGTTGCCTCAATCCCCTTAGAAAAGGGCTTGATCAGAGGAATTTGGGAGAAAAGAAGGGGGTTGGGATAGAAGGGGTCGATTCTGTCCACAGAGAAGACAAAATCATTATTTTTTTTTTCAGTCTCTGTAACTGAAACAGAGAATGGAGGAGGGAAGGAAAGATGGAAGGAAAGAAAGGAATAGGGACCTTCGGTTCTAATACCAAATTGATGGGGTAGTCTTAGGAAGAAGAGGAAAAATCAATAAGAGGGGGAAGGGGATCACACACCACGCACAAATTGACTAAGTTTAAAATTAAATTCACTCTAAAACTGAAACATTGAGTTTATGCAGGTATTTAAAAGAAAATAATGAAACTCCTACTTAGACTCTAACACTAAAACTGACTCTACTTCATACGTATCTTACCCAAAACAAACTTGACAAAAATAAAAGACTTGAAAAATAAAAGACTTAATATTAAATTAAACTACTTCCAACCCTTGTTAGAACAAAAATCTGGGTTGGACCAGTTCTTCTTGGCCCTTGGCTTCCACAGCCGGTCATGCTGGTCCAGCGAAGTATTTTTTTCGCTAAAATATCATTTGTATTAAAAAAGCAGATAAAAATATAATACAGAAGGGATAAAACACCCAAGCGAAATATAGACAATTAAATTGAGAAGAGCAGTGCCATCAGCAGAAAAAGCCATCAGCCAACTCTCCTCCACAAAGAGTTGAAGACTGAATTAGAGCGCTATAACAGTCTATATCTCGGACGACCCGAGGCATCCATGTCCAGGTCCATTTTGACCAAGGCCGGCCAAGATGTCACTGGCAGAAAGGTTTCAAAGCGAGCGGCAGACTTTGACAAGAAATCCGCTATAGAATTTACTTCACGAAAGCAGTGCGTGATCTTCCACTCCACCCTTTCAAGGTAGGGTAAGCAATTAATCCACCTTTGCTGAAATTTCCAAGGGATTTTTTTTTCTGCAAAAGATGAACCACCGTACTGAGTCACATTCAATCCATAAACTCTGCACTCCAAATCGGTTTGCAGCTTCAATTCCTGCGATAATAGCCTGGAATTCCGGCAGTTGGAGTAATTGCAGGTGCATCTACATCAAATGAAGCTTACAGAAATCTCATATTTTGGCCAAAAAGGACTATATCTACCTACCCTTATAGCAATGATAGAACCAATAGAGGAGAGAGACAATCCTACTTAGTCCATCAGACATAATGGTAACTAACACAAGCATTCATTTTTCAATGTCATATTAGATAGGCTGTGAATTAATAGTATCAAGCAGCCTAATATGAGGAAGACTCTAGTTCCTGCAATGGTAATCAACTGTATAAAGACCTTCGTGAACCACTTTGTATTAATTTTCTTTTTATTTGGTTTCAAATAGGATAGAGACTACTTTGCACAGCACACTTGTCATGGAGGATATGGGTCTGCTAGAGAAAATATCAAAAGTAAATAATGTGTTTTAGAGAGAATTAAGAATATAATCTTAAGATATGCCAAAATCTGACAGAGGCTACTCTGCACAGCACAATTGTCATGTGAGGTGTACATATATGTTAGGTATTGGACTAACTATATATGATTCATATCAGGATACTTATGCATTGTGTCACGTTTTCAAGAAGAATGGTGTATGTGGTGAAATTGAAGAACAAGGGCCAAGCAGTCTACCACTGGCTGAGAGTTCTCAAGGGATAATCAATGATTATGAAACTATGTCACCAGATGTGCCAATCGGATCATCGTCATGTGTTGAAGATGAAGATAAAGATGATGCATGGATGCAGTTCATCACTGAAGATGCATGGTGTTCTAATAACTCCAATGTAGGTAGTGAAGATGCATCATGTGTTGGATTCCCAAATAATTAATGTGAGTGTATTGGCTAATGGGTGGCGATCGAATAACATAATTGGATATAATTTTGTTGTAATAACAGATAAACTATAAATTTTCTTACTCTTTAATTGTATGTATTTCCTGAATGAGGATTGTGCTAGCAGTTTTATGGCAAGTCAATCTATATGGGTCCTATGGGTTTGGAGTCTTCTTTTTATGTGAGGTTGTTTGGGTGTATGTGGAATAATGATATGCTGTTATTCATCAGGAAAAAAAAATGATATGTTGTAAGGCTTTCTTTGGTATGATTTCTATTTGTATTTATTAAGTATTTTTTAGAAATTATTTGTGACATTAATTTATGGACTACAAATATTATTCGTTTGGTTATTATTTATAAAATAGATTATATAATGAGAACATAGGTTTCAGTTTTCACCTTTAACTTTGAGCTTCGAGCGAGAGAGATGAAAGGATTCCGAGATTTTTATTGGAAAAGTATAAAACATACTGAAGTTACATATTTACCATTGATTTTGAGTAATTTAGCACATATGCTCATTTAAGGTAGTAAAAATCAACATAAATGATTTGTTGCTACAAATCACAAATAGCCTGCGAATAATATTTTTTATTTGTGATTTATTCTAATTTATTATAAATAGAATTAAGTGCTATAAATTATATAAAAACTTGTAAAAATAAAAATAAGTCAAATAAATACAAATAGAAATCAAACCAAAGAGAGTAAGAAATTCTAATTCTATTTATATACCAATCTCTAATTACAAGCACATACAAGGCAATATTGCCACTGCCCATCTTAAATGTTTTCTGTTTTTTGGTAACGATCAGGCACCATTTGATAGCGTTTCTACCGTTTCGTTTTTAAGAAATGACAGAAACATAAACTCCCGTTTCTGAGAACAGAAACGGATTTGAAGGTGTTTGGTAAACCTTGTTTCTGGAAACGTTTCCTGTAGGAATGGTGTTTGATAAACCTTATTTATTTTAAGGAAAATTTACCTCGCCACCCCCTGGAGAATGCCACAATTATAAGACCACCCCCTCTGTTTCACCAAATTATCCTTAGACCCCCTACCGTCAGTCACTGTTAAGGAATATACCCTATTTGTTGATGTCAACAACTATATTTTATTTTAAATACTAAAATACCGTTATGAAATACGAAGTACCAAAAATACCCTTGCAATATGTTAATATTTCTTTCACCCAAATCGTAATTGTTGGACCCCATTCTAAGACTTAATTCACCTTTCTCCCAAATTGTAGTTGTTGGACCACCGGCGATTGTTCAGAGCAGCTGTAGCGGCTTCGGCAATGAACTGCGATCCGCAGATCACAACAACCAGAATCAGATTCCTTTAGCATCACACAGCCACTTACCCTCTGGTCCATCGAACCAGAACACGTGGCAACTGTTGATCCATTACACGGTGCTAGTATCTCAATCTGATTGGATCGCCGCTTAATGCCTAGTCTCCATCATCTCCTCCAATGCTTCCCCTTACGGCGATTCCACTGAGAGATCGGTGCATCAGTTCGCCAGGGCCCTTTCTTTCCGCCTAAGTCGGCACCCCTTAAGCCACAATTTGCTGATGCTGCCAACAACGGCCACCACCACAGCTGCCTCCATTTCAGTTACCACCGCTGCCCCAACTCCTCACCATCATCAAATGAGAACCGGAGGTAGCGGTGGTTCTTGGGTGGACGGCGGCGCTGGTGGTGGTGTTGTTGCTCAAGACTTGGACATGGAATTGGAGTTCAACTGGGAGGCGGTGGAATCATAATATCTCTACCTCAACCAAATCACTCCCTTCATAAGGTTCAGCCACCTCACCGCCAATGAAGCCATCTTAGAAGCTACAGAAGGCCAAGAATGCATCCACATCCTAGATTTCGACACCATGCAAGGATTACAATGGCCTCCATTAATGCAGGCAATCGTCGAGAGGCACCACTGTTCTTTTTCTTCTACTTCGACTTCTTTGAGGGAGGAGGAGCCATCGTCAAATCCCAGCACCTTGGAGCCCACAGCAGATACTCCCTGAGCAATACAAGGCAGAGTAAGCACTCTAGATTCAGTTGTAAATAAGAAAAACAAAGAAGGAAAAAAAGGGGGGGGGGTCATGTGCACAAGAGAAAAACTAAGCATGTGTGGAAAAAGTTTGAATTTGTTAAAGTCCAATGATATCCATCTCTTAATGTGGGCACAACTAGCCAGGTTGGTATAACTTCCTAACTCCATTTGGTAAATAATGTAGGATCCAAGATGACTCATACAGGTAAATCACAATGAAGTGACATGGTTGTGTAATAGAGATTTTATATCTCTAGTTTTCCATGCTAATGCAACAAGTAGGATGGACCATCTTGTTGGCAGTTGCTATTTATACATACCCAAATGAAAGTTTTGTAATACATATAAATTTAGAAGCTACTGAAACAAAAGACAACTGATCAAGAATTCTGGGCCACTTGCAGATTGGTAATCATGACTTCATATATTAAACCTAAATAGGGAAGAATTTTTTTAGGGGAAAAATAATATCAACCACCCAAAATGTCTATACTGGATACGTACATATGATAGCATCAGCTAAAAGGCTCCATTCCTTTTTCATTATTTTTTTATGGACTAGCATTGACCCTTTTATAATGTCAAAATTGTGACCTAGTGGTCACGAGTTCAAGTTGGGAAACAGCCTCTCCGTGAAGCTGAGGGTAAGGCTGTGTACATTATGACCCTCCCCAAACTCCGCAGTGGTGGGAGCCTCATGCACTAGGTCTGCCCTCTATAACTTTTTTAAGAGTCAACCTGTACAAGACTAACACATCATACCATGTGAATAGATGCACTCAAGAAAGAACTAGGACCAGGATCCATACCTGAATCATTCCCTTGCCTGTGATGCTATCACCCATATCTAGGCTTAATTCTCCCTTGGCTAACATTTGACCACACCATGCATTACGACCTTTCATCACGTTTACATAAGTGTCAGCAAGCAAAGGACCTGCAAGCTTCTCAGGCTCTTCCGCTAACAAATGAGTAATGAATATCATCTCTGACGTACAATGTGCAAAATATACTGATTTGCTGGTAGCACTCTCATTGGCTAGAGCAGCAACCATTCTTGTTCAACCAACTCAAGAAGGTGATCCTATAAAGTTAATTCTGAAACATATAATTGTTCTTAATGATTCTAGAAATAACAAACCCATTTTTCTATTGACGGATAGGAACAGGAACCATGTTTGATCCACAAGGTTTTGGTTCATTATTTAGATAAGTCCCGTCAAGAATAATTAGAGACTGAAACCTTACCAGTTCCAATAGCGTCTACATGAAATGAGGTTGCCTCAGAAACTTAGCCAGTGGTTTCCTCCACTTTTCAGATCCACATATTCGACCATTAGCATATTCCTTCTTGTAGATCTCTGATGCAATATTTGGTCCTCCAAGGTAAAGTGTATTCTCCATGGGCACTCCAGCTGCAGGGCACACATTTGTTCTTCAGTTAGAAGGAAATTGAAGTTACATCTAAGTTAAGTGCTTAATGTGTCAAGATGTAGATTAGATAATACTAGTCACATTTTTCTAGATATGGAATCATAAATCTCTACTACTATAAGCCTATGAAATCAGGTTAAGAGGAAATAAATTAACAGAACTATTGATTATTATCATTACTTCAATGAATCTTACTGCATTCTCACACCTGGGGTACCCCATGGCCTATGACCACCATAGCATTTCTGTGATTAGAATTGGAGAAGCATAAGCTCACTTATATCGACTTTGCATGCAGTGAGTAGGAAGCCTCCGAAGAGAGCGCCAATTCCATTTGTCCGATGTTGAATGGAAGAAGTCTCTAATATTACCAATTCCATTTGTCCAAGAGAGGACTGAGATTTCATTAACTCACCTCTCAATCAAAGAAATGCCTCCGAAGAGAGCGCCATGGAATCATTTTTATCAATTCTGATTCAAAGCTTTCTTTTTTCTTTTTTTTGGGGGCCAGTGTGTCTTCTAATTTATAATAAGATAGACGCAGATATAGCAGTCTTCAGGCTCAGATTATCACTAGACTTACTGATCTCTTCAAACAGCTGATGGGTTTCAGTTGATGGCAACCCATTTATCACAATATCAGCATCCCACACAGCCTCCTGTAAGTTGGTCACAACTTTCAAAGGACACAGAGGTGTCTCAATCATGTTCAAGCAGAACCCATCTCTCAAAATCTCATCTGCATACAATGTTCGATCACCTAATCTTGCTTCAACATATTTTAAGTATCCACAACGCCTGATCAGACGCCTTAGTACATCCTCCCTTGAATTTATCACTTCAAAGAGGTGTTCTGCAGTGGCTCTATCAACTGACCTGCCAGGCCTTCTCCATATTCTGATTTGAACCTTCTCTCTAAGATGACCATAACTGTCTTGAAGCAAGGCTGCAAATACACTACCCCAAGCACCTGCTCCAACGCCCACAATCTTTAGCAGGTCACCTTCAGCTTTGCCCAAAAGGCGACGAAGCTCATTAAGCTTCTCTTCCACACCGTTAGAGTTCTGAACAGACCCATTTGAATATAATTTAATTGCTACTGAATCAACACTTGCAACCATCTTCTATAGCAAAACCAAACCCCAAATATCAGAAATGAACTATGGATTGTAATCTTCTAAAGAATAAAAAAGATAGATTTCGTTGAGGGTTCCCTTTAGGCTCTATCAAACTTTCAGCACTGTTGATTCCAGCTAAGAAATCCGTTAAAAAAAGAGTTTTTTTTTTTCCTCCAGATTTTGGTACCACCAAGTCTAAAATTTATATGGGTTTTTACCTCCCAGCCAACCCCAAGTGCTCAAATCTTTCGAGTATCATCAAAAACAGTGAAAGATCATCTTTTTATTGATGGGTATTTCACCAAAACTAGAGCTACTTGCTTCACCAATCACCGATCCTCTTCTCCCTCAAAAGAAATTAAGAACAACGATTTCAAAGGTTCCTCCAAAATGACTACTCTGTTTTCAGTTCTGATCATCTACCCAACCAAAACTAAACAACGACGGGAGGAAAACAATGAAGCATCATCAATGATCAAAAACGTAGAGGTTTTTGATCCGATTCGGAGTTTAACATCTTCTTCATCTCCATCCTTTCTCTCTTCTGTTCCTCTTCTGTTCCGACGAAAACCCTCACATCTAGAGTTTCACTGTTGCACAACCGAACATCATGAATTAAATAAAATCAACTCACTTAAAAAACCGATTACAAACAGAAGCCCAAATCAGGGAGACCCAAAAGCCTGAACAGTTGAAAAACCCTAAATTTGTTCTACTGAAATGGCTAGAACAGGAGCTGGATCTCCACTGGAAAAAAGAAAAAAAATGAAAAGTCATAACATAAAATTAAACTAGTATAGAAACAAAGGTATAATCAGAGTGGAATTGAGACCCGCTGACGAGGAGGTGAGAGCTTGGATCGCCTGTTGAGAGGTCCGTGCTCTACATCCAAGGGGTCTTCAATCTCCAATTTCGCCGGCAACTTATTCCGACACGCTATCTCTGATTCCGGTCGGAGATTACCCGTATTCATCAACTGAACCATCAAACTTCAAACCAACACCAAAGATACACTAAACTCGAATCAGAGAAGCAACACAAGATGGAAATGAAACCTTCGATACAAATTATGCTTCGATTTATAATAATAATATCTATTCAGGTATGCTTCAATTTACATTATCCGGCTACTAGATCATCAACCCGGTGAGCGACGGTTGTGTACACTGCTTTCCGGTGGCCGTGGAAGCTATAGATTCTCGGGGAATTTACCCTCGGAAATCACAGAAATCGTTGCACCGTTCGATTAATAAAAATCCATGTGTCGACCATCGGTAATGTCGCTGGACATTCGTTGCAGCGTCAGTCGTTGGAGACGAGGGATCCGTAGTTTTACTCATCTAAGCTGTTCTTTACCATTAAAAAAAAAAAAAAAAAAAAAATCTAGGCTGTATATATGGACCCACAAGATCAGACCAACCAAGGATTTTTTTTTTAGAAAAATGATTACCCAATTTTGGGTTTCACTTTACTAAATTATCCAACTTGTGTTTTAGTTAACAACAGTCTCCAAAATCAAGTTTGGATTTACAAATATATCCAAAACAGTGATTCTCCCTCAACTATTTTTTTTTTTTTTTTTTTTTTTTTTTTTTTTACCCCTGACTTCTTGCACCCTACCTTCTCCAATGTCCAATCACCTTCTCTGCAACTCTCACCCTACCTTCTCCTATCACAATGTTTACTCCGATCGGACAACAATAAAACGGGAACTAACAATTTTCCCTTCTCCTATCACAATGTTTACTCCCATCGGACAACAATAAAGCGGGAACTCACAAATTTCTATTTTTTTTTTTATCAAATCCACCGGTTTCCCAAGAAATTCCTCCCACGAACAACTTTTTTGATCAAATCCATGACGAATCAAGTCAACAAACCAAAACCCTAACACCCTTTTTCTTTTTTGATAGGCTTTTGGTGGCTTGCAGGTTTCTCCCTCTTAACACCTCTTAACAAAACCTTATGCTTAGTGTCTGTAGTAGTAGTAGAAGCTGCAACTTTGGCCTTTGTAACAGAGCAAGTTCTTTCATATTTGCTTAATTGAGATTCTTTAACATTCTGCAAAGCTATATATGCATGATTAGTGACTATTAGTTGAATATATAAATTTCCCTTATACCCATTGTTTCTGATTGATCCATTAATGAGTGCAGATCCCCTTACTCTGTTTTTCCCGTTCGGTTTCATGTGCTTTGCAGATCTCTTGCTCCACAACCCTTTCAAGTTTCACCCATCTTCTTCTCTTTCAATGGAAGAAAATGAAAACCCTAATACCCACAAAAGCAGAAACCTCAAGAAACCCACTTTGTTGGGGTGTAAGGTGACTCGTCAACGATCGCTAAGAGACGACGGGTCGTGCCGACACCTACCAAGGCGAACACACTTTGAGAGGGAAGCGAGTTCCGCCTTACTGCGGTGGACTTGCCGATCAATTTTGAAAGCCCTTAACAGGGGCCTTAGCTAATTAAAAAATAAAAAAAAAATTGTTCACTCTGATCACAAGGCCACAATCACACCGAACACTGGCAACCATCCCCTACCAGCAGCGACGATCACGAAGGGAGGGCAAAAACGACGGTGACATATGGCGGAGGGCAGGGGAGGGTGAGGGTTGTAGGGAAGGTGATCGGAGTGCAAGAAGTCAGGGGTAAAATGGTAAAAAAAAAACATAATCGATGGAGAATCACTGTGTATTTTTATAAACCCAAACTTGATTTTGGAGATTGTTGTTAACTAAAACACAAGTTCGGTAATTTAGTAAAGTGAAACCCAAAAGTGGCTAATCAGGTAATTTTCCCATTTTTTTTCGACCAGAAAATTAACTTGATTGGATCGGCAGGGTGCTGATAGCCAATGAGTCATCTTGGGAAAAAAATCGTCTGCAATTCCGATCTCGTACAATTCCGTGCAATACCATCTTCAGAGGGTGACACGTGTATTGATACCAATACAATGGCCCAGATCTGATTTAAATGCCTCTTCACTGATTTAATGTTTTATTAGTTGTATCAGATTTGGACCATTGTATTGGTATCAATACACGTGTCACCGCCTGAAGGTGGTATTGCACGGAATTGTATGATATCGGAATTGCAGACGATTTCAACCTGTCATCTTGCTGCAGTATCAGATACCATTCTCGATTGAGAATTGCCTTTTTTGTGTCAAATCTGGTTAAGTTAGCTTTGGATTAGCAAAAGGGTAGCAATCAATTCTAGATAGTTAAAATGAGAATGGCTAAAATTAAAAAAATTGTTCAGTAGTATAATCAATGATGTAGTGTTTAAATTGATCAGAATTTGAACGGGACGATTAAAAATAAAAAATAGATTTTAAAGGTCTAGATTTTTCAAATCTAGACCAAAACAACAACTACTAATTAACCTTATTTCAATTCTATGGAGTCGGCTACATGGATCCGATCAAAAGTAGTAGGAAAAAAAAATGATAAAATCGATGAAAAATGACCTAAGTGGGATCGGCTAAATAGATTCAAGTCCTCCAAGATCTATTCGAGGTCATACTTGGGAAAAGACCTAAGCGACCCATGTCTTTTCTCACTACTTCTTCTATAGTCATTTAGGCATGCGTTTAGTTTTTTTAGCTCATTCAATCCAAAGCAGATCACTCCTTATTGGCAGATCTTTAGACCTTCGTTGAATATGGTCATACCACCTCAAACAACTTTCTCGAAGCTTATCACGAATCAAGACAACTCCCAAATCAGAACTAATATGGTCAATCACAATTTTATCATTTTTAGTTTTGCCACACATTTATCTCAACATCCTCATCTCTGCTACACATAGCTTGTCAATATCACATTTCTTAATTATCAAGCATAATTTTGTCCCATATATCATAATAGGCCTATAAAATTTTCTTTTAAGCTTTAAAGAAATACGTCAATCACACAACATCCCGAACACATTTTTCTAATTCATTCCTCACACTTTAATATTATGGGAAATATTACCCTCTATATCATATTCTTTATTTATGATTGACCCCAGATACTTAAAATGATCACTTTGCGGTATTTCTCTCTCCGCAATTGTCATCATTTCATTATCCATCGTAGTGTGACTAAAATTACACATCATATACTCTGTCTTTGTTCTATTTCATTTAAAACCCCTTGATTCCAAGGTTGTTATAGCTCTAGCGTAGTGTTAATCATAACTTTTATCTCATCCATCAAAACAACATCATCAGCAAAGAGCATACACCACAGAACCTTGTCTTGAATGTTCTTGGTTAAATCATCCATTCATCCATGATAAATACAAACAAATAAGGGCCCAACATAGATCTTTAATTTTGTCCAATTGTAATTGGAAATTCACTGCTTTTCCATCCCATGATTCTCACTACTTAATGGAAAAAAATTGACAAAACTTGTGGGACCAACTCATATCATATTAATTAAATATAATATTTGATTTACTAATTATAAAAATAAATATATATTTTTTAAAATAAATTTTTTAAAAAGTGCTTTTTTTCATTCAAAAGAAGGCATTTAAAACGTTTCTTTTCATTTCCTTTTATTTATTTATTTATTTTTTATACCATATAATATAGACCAGTTCGGAAAGGGAAAAAAATGCATTTTTATTAGCTATGGTGACAATGGATCTAAGTATTAGTATTGGATCGATCATATCGTATCAGTATTGACTGAGACTAATACCGATACTTGAACGATTCGGATGAGTTATCAATATCGGTTCAGAGGTAAAATAGTAAAAAAATGAGTTTTTTTTTTTTTTTTTTAAATAAGGACAAAAGTGACCGATCTAGATCAATTCAGAATGGTATCATACACCGATTCTGATAACTAAATCAATGTTAGTAACAATAGAAAAGAATATAATAGTTAGTGAAACTGGTTTAAATATCATTATTTTTTTTTAATCTAGGAAAAGAGAAATAAAATTAAATATTATTATTTTGTTATTCATATTTTAGCCATTTTATCAAGTTACAAAATGGTTTCAAAGATTAAAAAAAAAAACCAACTGTTTAAAAGGAGTTTAGAATGCATCTTTTCAGTTTTTTAAGTTTTTTTTTTTTTTTTTTTCTTCTTTTTTTGCTAAAAAGGAATTATTTGAATGATACGTCTATAAGTGTTTTCAAAATATTTAACTTTATTTCATTCAAAAAAATTTCTTTAAATCAACTGTAAAATAAGCTTTTAAAATTATTTTCAAGAACTATCATTGTTTCACATTTTTTTGAGTACATATGTAAAAGAACTAAACAGCTTTCTTAAGGCCATGGTAAATGGATTTCTATTCACTATAGTGCTTCAAATGGGCAGGGGGTATCGATAGGGTATTATGGGGAGAATAGTAAAACTTAGAGGGTTTATGGACGCTAGAATGGTGAGCATCTTCTATCGGGGAAAGAAATAAACATTCTCCAATGTGAAATAACAAGATTTTACATTTATGAAAAGAAAAGGTTTCTTATAGTAAGATGACAAAAATATAAGAATACAAATTATCTGGCACCTATTACTTAACTGTTAGTAAAAAATCCTATTAACAATGAACAAGAGTGATTTGATAATTTTATCAGAGATGAAAATTAGAAATCCTCGAAATAAAGAAGCCCTGTTCCAATATCCAATTTTGTACACCACTGACAGTTAACTCTGCCATTCTTTCCCTCCTTAGAATCTGTGTGGCAAAAGCGGCAAAACACACCTTCCCTCCCCCCACCCCCCACCCCCCACCCCCACCCCCCACTTCTGAAAACACCATTAAAGCATGAGCTGTAGACTGTAGTCCTAGTCATTCCTCCGTCACATAAGAGAGAGAGAGAGAGAGAGAGAGAGATCACGGTTTTAGTTATTGATATCGTCGGTGATACATGTTAGTATTGGCCATGACCTAAATGGATACTAGACTGATACAATATTGGTGAAACGGATATGAATCCTAAATTTTTGATAAAAAATGAATTTCTCCAATACAAAAATTACTGAAGGAATATATCAGTATCAATATGGGCAACAGCATTACTAGTGCCAATACCATAATTGAAACCTTGATATGGATGGATGGATGGCTGGTTAAGTCAATAAATTCAACCACGTAAATTGTATTGGCACTTTTCAATATATGTAATTGGATTCATGTGGTCGACCTCATTTAGTTGGGACATGTTAAGTTATTATTATATAGATTGTATTGTTATACTACTTAATTTTCAACTACATTATCAATAAAGACATGAGTTTTATCACTTGAAATGAGAAATAAATAGGTGTATTTTTTCTTTTTCTATTTTTGGGAGGGGGGCTTGGGTGGGCAACTGGGAAAGTTTGGGGGAGGAACAAGGGGCTGGGAACATGGTTTTAGGTATCGAAATTGAATCAATCATGGTAGATATTGAGACTTGATCAATGTACAATGATCGATATCATATATGTACCAGAAAAGATGAACGCAAAATGATCCATAGAAATTCTATATCAGAATATATATCAATACCATGCACTAAAATCATGGTTGAGACGTGGGACATGATGTGGCATAATGAAGCCCTAGGAAGTCTTCTAGTTTCATGTGTTAATAAATACTATTAATGCCAACCTACACGTTTGTCATTTGTGGGATTGAACAAGTCGGTACCTAGACATAGAGTTCAATTATTGGTAGGGCCAAACTGTTCTCTTAGCCTTAGCACAATGGGTACTCATTTATTATCAATAGTGATTTATGAATTGCAAAGCATATATCATTGAAGAGATTCAAAACATTTTTTAAAAGCTTAGATAGTTAACTCAAAATGAAGAATGACAACTGCTAGCATAGTTGCTGTTGGTACCATGCATGCCAATAGGTTATAAGGGTCATGGGATCTACTCTCCTGTGGATTTTGCGAGAAAAATAAAAAATAAAGGAAAATTATCTTGTACAGATTTAAGAAAAAACCCCTCGTTTGTCTGACTACTGATGGCAATGCCGAAGGTGGTCTTCAAATGAGGTGGCGTTTGCTCCTTTCTCCCCTGTTGATGGCACTGCCGAAGGTAGGTGGAGCTGGGTAACGCTGTTCATTTCATTATCGATTCCTAGACATTAATCATGTACTCTATTTATTTATTTTAATACATATACTTGCTGACCTTTAGAAAAAAAAAATATATCTTGTCCCACCCCTGTTTTAAAATTTATTTGAGATATCACCCTAAATTCCCAAAAATATATAGTGCATACCTTGTTTTGAAAAAAGAATAACTCTTAAATCCATTATATTAGCTCACAAGTGTCAAGTGATGACATGTCACCTTGGTATTTTTTTTAAATGACAAATTTACCCTCAAAAATCACATCACAAAAGAAAAGAGGGAAAATAAGGCGGATTAATGGCACCATTGTTTGGTTGGTGGGCAAAGAAGAACCACCGTGGAATGCCAGTGGTCGTGAAGATGGAGAACCCTACCTGGTCCATGGTTGAGTTAGAGGGTTCTTTGAAGGAGAACTTCCTCCTTATAGGAGGGAGGAGCGAGAACGATGACAAAGTTAGAGGGAAGAACACCAAACAGCTCATTCTAGTTCTTCTCCTAAGACCTCACAGGGCTGCTGGCTGTCTCACCTCTATCACTTTGGCAATGTTCAGTTTAGCTGCCACTGTAAGGCATCTGTTGGCTTTGGGAAGGACCGATTTGGAGATTGGGAGCAAGATCGAGGCCGAGAACCCTAAAGTTATTCCTCAAAAGAGAAATCAAGTCGGATTGTAAAGCGAAATTCTTCAATATTTACTTTATATATCTTGGAAGCAGTAGTAATGTTGATAGTAGAACCATTGTCCATTTCAATCCGCAGATTCAAATGCATTTTAATGAAATTAGAGTTATGGAATTAGGAGATTCGGTAATACAGTCCTATTAGAGACCCTCATCTCTTTCCTCAGCTTCCTTTTCTTATCTCTGTTTCTTCATTATTTTTCTTAGATCTTTCTGGTTTTATCTTGGTCGCGTGTGGAGAGATGGAGAGAAGAAAGAAACGAGAAGAAACAAGGGTTGAGGTTGTGGCCTACTTAAAACAATATATCCTGGTTGCGCACGGGTTAACGTTTGATCTTTCTGGTTTTATCTTGCAGATCTTTCTAGTTTTATCTCTGTTGGGTTGGGGTTTGAGGTTCAAGGGTTGGCATTTTGGGACTCTTCACCTCCAACTGCATCGCATTTTGTCCACGCCCTGGGTTTAGGGTCCAAAAAGTAATTTCCATTTTTAAACTAACGGCGTTAGACTTTAGGGGTACATTTGATATATTTGGAAATTTAGGGTGATATCTCAGATAAATTTAAAAAAAGGGGTGGTCCAAGATAATATTCCAAAAATAAAAAATAAACCTTTAGAATAAGCTGTATTGAATCCTTGGGTTGTAAAAAAAAGCGGGATACTGTATTGCCAGGATTAGATTTTATATTCGAATAAACCTCAAATAGGAACCACTGGAAGATAAAAGAGGAAAAGCTATTATATGGTGGGCAATACAAAATTTACAGGTGCGTACCGCCCCAAGCCATCCATTAGTTAGCCTATGGAGTTATCAATTTAAGTGACAGAAGTGGTAATTAACTATGCACGAAACATTCTCCCAAGCTTTTCTACAAGTAGAGTCTATGGCTTTTGAAGCAGGTTCTGCTTAGTTTGAAACTGCTACAAACAGGCTGTGCTCATATTAGATTTGCGTTAGGATAAGATCTACTATTATTTATTTATTTCTTATTATTATTATTTTTTGGGGGTAGATAAGATAAGACCCATTGACAGCCCCGCTCATGGAAGTTAAAATGGGCCAGACAATTGTAAATAAGATTGGGCCAGTAAATTTAGAACTGTTCAAGAAGACTGGGGTCTGAGTTTGGGCAAAATTATTGAAAATCCAAGGTCCTTTCTCTTGGGCTTGGGTTGTATAAGGAATCCAAAGCTTCAAACTCGTCTAAACCCATGAAACCATAAGCCCAAATCCATTGCCTCATGTAGCTACTGTGGATCCAGTTGAGGATTTTTCTTTCCCCGATATTACCTGTTGGCGGCCTTTCTCTTCTGATTGCATTATCGATCATTTTTCTTCTGTCTCCCTTCTGCATGACTCTGAAGGAATCTTTAAAGCATATTGAAAAAGTTAATGATTTGGATGGTCATGTCGTCAATACTGGACAGACTCACCATTTAAGATTTTTCCCATACCACCTTCATTCCAAGGAATGAAAATATTAATTTATGGTTGTTCATATGGTCTTAATATTTTCTCCTCATTTTCCCAGTCTAAGGCTTTTGTGGTGCTTCTTGGTTTGTTGCAATTTTGGCTTGTAATCAAACTTTGGGGAGGGTGGGCAAGAGAATCTTCAAAGCGGGGACAACACGGTCTTTCCGCACCTGTTGTGTCTAGTTGTAGACGCTTTTCTCCCTCCTTTTAATTTATTTTTTTGCGCAGATTATGAACTTGGAGAAAGTTAAAACTCAAAAGCTCTCTTGTAAATCAATCCAACTAAGGCCCACCAAGGCTATAAGATATCTGATTATTGTAATCCATGCCAAAGCATTCTTAGATAGCCATATGCTCCAGAGAAGTTGCAAATATAGTAAAAATTACATGTGTCTATATATTTTCACACCAGCCCAGCCCAATCTATGGGCTTTGGGCCCATTTATGGGGTGGTATGCATAGATCCTGCTGGCAGCTCATCCAATCAAATCAAATGGTGACAAGTGGGGTGCATACATTCTTAGATACACTTTAATCAAGTTCAAGCAACTAATAATAAGAGATGGTGATACATAGAAGGATTGAGAGTGGAGATCGAACAAGTGTTACATGCCATCAATGAAGAGAGGGCGGGGCCAAGGGCAGGGAACAGAGGTGAGGCAAAGGGGGTGAGCTATAGGAGGGGGCTACGGGAGGAGAGGGTGTGGGGTAGGGAGGATGAGGACATGGATTAGGTTGAGTATAAAGAAGTGACAATAATTGCTCTTATAATGAATGATAGATCTAATTCCCTTAGATCTCTTGAGTACACTGAGATTAGAGAAGGACCAAAAGAAAAGCAAGAGAGTACAAGCAAAGGACAGATGTCATCTATGTTGGAAAAAAAAAAAGCACTTTCTCACTAGTGTGCAAATTAATAAAAATATAATATAATAACAATATGAGAAGAACTAATAATGTAGATAAATCAATGAAGCCAAACCATAATAGGAAACACCAATGTTTAACGTGGAAAACCTTTCCAATATGAAAGGTAAAAACCATGGGACTTAGTCCAGATCAAATTTTCACTATGTAAATAATGATATTACAATGCTCCTCTCTAAATAAACTTGAGGCCACCAATAAGCATCAATAACAATAATCCATTGTTGGATAGCAAAATATCTCACCAAATAATAAGGTGGAATCACAAGAACAATAACAGTCTCACCTCAATACTGACAATGGAAAATGAAAGAAAAAAATCTCACCTTCCTTATCTTCACTGGACAAGGAGATCTCCGTCACGACATTACAATACAATTCTTGTACAAAACAAAGCACCAAAAAGAACCTTCTTTTATGAAAATTTCTCGTGAAAATTGAAAGTCATGAAACTAACTTGGCGTTGGACAGAAAATAGGAAATGAAGAGAATTAGAGAGATGAGGTCTTTAATTGCCACCTTAATCTATCTTACATAATTAAGATGAGAGAGAGAGTCGGTTTTCAAAACTCAAGGCCTCACAGCTCACTTAAAATTTAAAAACATCCTCCTACTTCTAAGAACTCCAAACATGGTGGTCACTTCTCCTACCGTAACTCTTCTTACCAAATCCAACAACAGTTGTGACGAAACGCCTGTTATACTGAATCCTTTTGTGAGTCCTTCCCCTGGGCTTCTTCTTCTTGTCCTGCTTCGCCACCCTCGGCGTTAGAGATCCGTGAACCTTACCATGGTCGGTTACTCTTTGCGACCGCAACTACTACGACTTGTCCAGAGGATATTGTTCTGGACATTCAGGTGTAAAGCGTTCTAATGATGCAGGGAGAGGGAGAGAGGTGGAAAGGCGATTCAGCATCACCAGTCACTGATCAGTTGCAAACAGTAGCGGGAAGAGGGGAGAGGAAAGGTATAGCAACAGTGGAAAAAGGGCTTGTATACCTTCTCTCCATCCAACAGTTTAATTTAAGTTGATCAAATCCTACGGTCAAAATTTTGCTAGCATTCTTAATTCCCAGGTACTACGCTTGCATACCTATCCCTCCCCTTATTATTAAATATGGTTATAAAATTAAGTAGTTTATACAATCAAATGGGTAATGACTATAAATATTTCTTTTTAAAGTACGAAAATTTCACTTCCCTTCCTTTTAAATTCCCATTGGAACCAAACAGAGCCTAAGGGAAATTTCCAAATGGACATCTAAAGCATTTATGACAATACATGTCAGGTGACTACGCATTATAGCAAAGGGTACACTTACACACTTTAAGGTAGGGATGTAATTAAATAAAGGAAGGGAAAGGGCTCCTCTACTACACAATAGAGGTGGCAGCTCAGATCCGACACCTTAGATCTAGGATGTAGATACTAGTCCAGGGCAAGACTTAGCCTCAGACTACCCCCACGTGGGCCGATAGTCCGTATCAGAATCCAAAGGAATTATGGGCCCATACGATTACTTTATGAGCCCAACTTGTTATCAAATGTCTGATTCACCCGATGGACCAAGTTGGTTTGAAAACATCAAAGGGGCAAGTGAAACAAAGATAACAATGAAGAATATTAAGTTGGTTTTTCTGTTCTACTAAAAATGTTTTGGTTTTTTTGCCATTCTCGAATTGTTGACCTTTTTCACCATTCCATTCAAAACTCTGAAAATCGTTTATTAATGGCCGTTCCTTCAACTATATTGGTTCTTACCATGGTTTTAATAAGAACGTGTTTCGGTCATCCTAAAATCGATATGGTGTCAATATAGATCGGTATCGGATCATTTGTATTGGATAAAAATAACCCTGATTTTCTTAAGGAAATTAATTTTTTAATTATTTTACCCTTGGTCTGTACTCAGTACCATTTAACTGATAATGGTATCGGCTAGATATCGGGATCAGAGACCTGCCAAATTGATACAATCGCCTGAACCAATCTGATACCGATATGGTTTTTTTTTTTTTTTTAATAATCTAATGACAAGTATCCAAGCCAAAGTATTGCGGGCCATACTGACTCCACAACGGGATAGACTAGGTTATACTGAGATTGAATGAGAATCATTCAATTTTCACCAAAAAGCAATGAAGAGCACTATTTACCCCTTGTGATTGGTCCCAAGGAGGAACGAAGAGTCAAAACTCAGAAATAAGAACCACATGCTTCGTGAGGTGAAGGTCTCTTACCAACTCTGCTACCCCTTGAGGTTCTTAATTAGAAGTTAGAAGTTGGAACCATGGTTCTTACATCAAAGACTTTACAAAAAGAGATCAACTATCTAGCTTCTGCAGAGCTTGGCACATCAATCTTAGCAAATAGCAATACAATTAATTTTTTTATTTTATTATTATT
>NC_056570.1:22942226-23031510 GCF_013358625.1 Macadamia integrifolia
TTTAGGCTAGTTTCCTTTTTATGTTCAGTTGTAACTTTCTAATTTTTTTAAGCTTGGTTAGCAAGTTAGACACAAATTAAAAGTCTATTTCAGTCATTAAATCTACAATCACCCTTCTTTTGTGTAAAACTTCATTTAAATTAGTATAATTACTTCCTATTTTCTTCAAAGGTTTAAAAACTTAGTCTACATAGGTAAAGCATTTGAAAGTTTAAGTTCCACCAATGAGAAGTATTGCGGTTTCGATCTAAGAATGAGGGAGGCAAAACAGTGACTAGATTTGACAAAAAAAAAAAACACTTTAAATTTATGATGAAGTCATGGTTTATCGTTGTAAAGGAAAGATAACTAATATTGAAACCAATAGATAACAAATTAATAAGAAGACAACTAATATTGAAATCACAAAGTGAACCCTATTATCCAATCATTAATTTAACTATCCAACTAGTGTTGTATAGTGAACAACGAAATCAGTAGAAGCATTAGTACAATTTATAAATCAATTTTTCTATTCATAACCTGATATTCAATGATGTGTAACAATTCCCCTTACAACAAAAAAATTTCTCACTGATATTGTAAAAAATGGATGGTCAATTCACCCATTTATAATCTCATAATCATTTATTTTTGTTATCGGTTTCATTCGGTTTGGTTTAGGTTTGATTATTGGTCGGTTCGGTTTGGACCGATTGTATCTGAGTCCAAAACCAATACAATAAAGATCGGTTTGGTTTGGTTCGTGTTTATCAGTCAATTTCGGTTGATTTTATCAGTTCGGGCTAGGTTTTGACACCCCTAGTAGAGGGATAGAGAGGACATTTCATGTGAAAAGGAGAGAGAATGAAAGAGTGCTAGTATATTGTGTACCTTCTTTGATGACTCAGAGAATCTTCTAACAGTTTTTTTTTTCTTTTGGGTAATAGGAACACATAATTTTTTGTTTGGTAACGATTGAAAAACATAATATATTAGCTTGCGAGAAGGGTGTTTAAAATTTAGTAGGGTCCATAATCACAGTTTTCCTTTTTATAGCATCATGTTGTAGTAGGAGAATGACTTCTTCTTGTTAGCCTTTTAACAAAAAGTTGGTTTAGACAAAAAAACTAGCAGTTTATAAAAGAAGGGGAATCGTTGTCCAAGGCTAGAGATTGGTATTGTTAGTAGTCATGAGGTTCCTAAGCTCCATTGTATCGCTCTATATTTCATCCACCTCCCATCCTTTTTTCTTGGCCTTTTTCATCCAGTAAAGTAAGCTCCTTGTTGCTTCGGTACCATTTCTTGTCAATATGTAGTATAGAGTAAGATTCAATTATCTTTTGTTATAAGAGTTGTTGCCCAGCCAAAGATATTTTTAGTGAAATTGGTTACCCCTATACAGATTAGCACTATTTTAGAGAAAACATGTAGTGTTAGTATCTGGGTAGGTTTGAGGTTGGGGAAGGTCACATGTTGCTCATAAAAAAAATATAGGGGTGCCATTAGAGACCCATAATTCTACCTGGATTAGAAGGGGTTAGGCTTTTGAGATCTGAAGATGACTTGATTCCTATGTTTTCAAATGTAGTAACACACAATAATAAACATACTGAAAAGTGATCCAATTTATTTTCGGTATGTCATTAGAATTAAACAAGTACATAATTACTAATGTGAAAGAAACAGTGTATAAAAATTCAGTTTGAGACCCAAAGGTCCAACATCCCAAACCCTTGTTGTAAGCTCGCACAGAAGGAACAAATGCCAAATGTTCTCATGTTAATTGTGGCACAAATTACAAAGGGGGTCTATTTCCACCCATTTTGATAGGATGTTCTTTGTAAGAATTCCATCATGAACAATTCTCCAAAGAAGAGCTTACATTTGGGATGGATTTTGAGTTTCCAAAAAGATCGCCACCATTGTCAGCGTGGAGACAAGCAAGTACACATGTTTGAGCATCCATTAGTGTTAGTAAAAAATCAGCTTTGAGAAATTTGGCAACTATCTTAGTAGATAGAGATCCCTCTTTTGAGAGGTGGCACCACTACTTGTTATTGCTAATTGAAATAGGGATTTGAATAATCTTATTAGTTAAGGAAAGAGGAAGTAAAGAGTTTAAGAGACTGGCATTCCATTTATTCTCCAATATAAAATCATTTACATTCTTGAGGTGTAGGGGAGAGTTATGGGCTACAAGTGAGATAGCATTACACAAAATAGAAGTGGATTGTAACCAAGGATCAATCCAGAAATGAGTGTCCTTTCCATGACTAATTTTCATGAAAATCATGTTTTGGAAAAAGGGGTAGACTACTTACAATGTTGTTCCAACAAAGAGATCCTCTTTTGCACAAAGATTTTGCTCAGCTTTTAGGATTTGTGCTCACAATGAGTGTTTATTATTGAGGAGATGATATCCAAGCTTAAGTAGCGATGCTTTGTTATGCATCTCTGAATCACGAATCCTAAGACCACCAAGGGATTTTGGAGAGCAAACTTTGTGCCACACAATGAGATAGAGCTCTTTGGATTTGTTCATGCCACCATTCCAAAAGTGCAAGTAATTGGAGTCTAATTTCCTATAAATCACTTTAGGAAAAGCAAAGCAAGACATTAGATAAGAAGGTATAGAGGAGATAGCAAATTAGACTAAGATCAATCTCGCTGCAACAGAGAGTATATTAGCTTTCCAGGTTCCAAGCTTCTTTTCTACTCTAGAAACAACAGAGTTGAAAGAGTGGGTTTTAGCTCGATGTTGCAACAGTCCCATTCCAAAATAGAAGAGTCAGAGCTCATTTTGTTGATTCCAAAGGAATTACACAAGGCAATCTTTACCTCCTTGCTCACATTTGAGCTAAAAGCAAGGCCACTTTTATCAAGTTTAATGGTTAACCTTGAGAGATCAGAAGAAAAAAAAGAAGTCTAGAAGGCATCTAATAGTGGCAATATCCTCATTGGTAGCTCTACATAAGATGAATAATGTATCATCAACAAAAAAGAGGTGAGAAATCTTAGGGGCATATCCAGAGATTTTGATTCATTTGAATAGGTTGAGCTCTCTATAAGTGGTTAGAAGATGGGATAGTCCCTCCATGGCCACAATGAAGAAGGAAAGGGCTCAAAGGGCAGCTTTGTCTAATACCTCTAGAGGGTTTAAAAAATTCAAAAACTAAGCCATGCACTGTAATAGATAAAGAAGAAGAACTGATCAAATGGCACATAAGGTCACCCCATTTATTGCCAAACCCTAGAAAATCAGAAAAGGCTCACAAATATCACCATTCCAATTTGTCATAAGCTTTGGCCATGTCTAATTAGATTGTCATAAACATTGTTTTACCTTTTTTCTCTTAAAGAGAGTGAAAATTTTCCCGTGCAATGATAATTTTATCCACAATTTGTCTTCCAGGGACAAAGGCAGCATGGAAGGGGAAAATGAATTTTTAGAGATGCTTTTTAAGTTTGTCAACCAAAATTTTTGTAATTATATTGTAGGTAACATTGCATAAGCTAATATGTTGGAAATCTCCAACAGAGGTAGCATGGTCTTTTTTAGGTATCAAGTAGATCATTTTGTGGCTGACACCAGAAGGGAGATGAGTGTCTCTAAAGAAAGAGGAGACAAAATTACAGATACCTACACTAAAAAGATCCTAGAATTTCTGAAAGAAAATGGCTTGGAAAGCCATCAAGCCCCTGTGCTTTATAAGCACTGATGGAGAATACAAAGTTGTGGATTTCCTCAATCGATGGTGTGAGGACCACGGGATCTCGGGAGACCGTTGGCCTCTTCATCTGAATAAGAGTCGCCACCCAGATTAGGGTCCAGGGCCCATATAATTGAGATTGAAATTGAAATGACTCCATCCAAACTATCTAAGCATGGGTTAGGGTTCGTGTCAGGTTGCGGTCCGAGGAAGGGGTTAGGCACTTTGGTCCACCCGGTCAAAACCGAACTTCTACCATAGGTATACACACAAATTATTGACTGGACCATCTAAGTTTTGAACATGTATAAACATCATAATCACACGTATAAAAAGAAAACATAACTGAAAAGGTAAAAAGGTAGGTTCAAACCCACATACCCATATCTAGCTACTCTGCATGGTTAGTACACGAAAAATAAAGCAAGCTTGCCAAATAATGAGAAATAATGATGAAGCTAGCGCTAGCATTCATCTCACAGAGCATGGTGTAAATGGGATTGAACATGGGGTTGGGGGTCATTTGCATATGATCTGTTAATTAAGATGGGTCAGACTGAGTCCTGACCTGGTTCCTTCGTGGGTCGCCCCATGGGGTAATCATAGACCCACTAGGATTAGGAACCCTAGCTAGCCAATTCTCTATAAATAAGAGGGTTTTGGCCACAAACCAAATTAGGGTTTTGACCTAATCACAAGAGCTCTCTTTCTCCATATTCTCTTCTGTCTCTCCCAATTGAGAGTGTGTATCTCCAAGGATCTCCATTGCAATTCTTGGATTTAGAGGGTGAAATATTGTTTAGCAAGATCATTGTAACCTTTCGTTAGCCATTGTTCGTGCAGATCGATGCGTGGTGCAACCCGATCCATTCCGCTGCGAGAAAAGCTACATTGAGGTAATTCTTGATCCCCTATTTTCTTTCCATATATTACATTGGTATCAAAGCGATCATGTTAATGGTAATGCTGCGCTTCCTCGCGCATCATCGCATGTCACCGCACCTCGCTATGCTTGGGTGCGATTGTGCTTCACTAAAAACCTTAAATCCCTTGGCCAGCCTCCGTGGCTACCATGGACCATCGTGCATAAAGTAAATAAATTATGTGGTGATTTAATAGTATGTTTATTGGCTACAAATCGGTCGCCAGCATAAAGGCATGCGAGCAACCATAATAGAAGGTCGGTGTTGTTCGGCCATAGATATATATTTTTTTCTCTCAACATAAGTCGATGAAGATTCAGGTTTATCGTCTCTTTTCCAAAGAGAATGCTACTTCCAAAAAGAGTTTTAAAGTGGAAAGAAGGGTTTTTTTTTTTTTTTTTTTTTTAAACTTCTTAAAATAGTGTTCTGTTTAATAAAAAAAAACAGGGAGCAAAATGATGTCATTCTTTTTTTTCTTATGACAAAGCAGAAGTAACAAGTAAAACTCTTTTTTCTATTGCTTAAGACAAAATAGAAGTAACAAGTAAAACAAAATGCCTTATAAGATAGGCCGTACCATGTTAGTGGAGTCCGATCCAATCGGCTTGGATAGTATTGGTATTGAGATTGATTTTGATCGATACTGATTTAGATCGATCAAGGATTTGGAGTGCCATTTTGATTGCTATGGTAATATTATTATAAACCATGTTTTATGTTACTTGATTTGAGATATTTGGATTGATTTCCACAAAAAAAAAAAAAAAAAGATATTTGGATCGACAAGTATTGAAAAGTATTGGTTGTGATTCAAGATTATTTGTTGAACCCTACTCAAGGGTAACAAAGTAATATATTTGATGTAATTTAGGGTTTAGGTTTGTGTAGTCCTACCTAAAATTACTTTTTTGCCCATAATGACTTAGGTCAAATGGGAGGGTACTTTGTATGATTTACTTTATTGTTGTTGACTTTATGGTGCATGCTTATGTTAATTGGTTTAACATGTTCTGTTTATTGGCATTGACACGAACTTGCGACCTTCACGTTATTAGGCCAGATATATTATCGCTTTGAAATATGTTTTAGCATATATATATGTGTATGTATTGGCAAATCATCATACCCTCCCATAGCGGTTTTTTGACTTGAGACTCGCTCCACTTGTTGGGATGCGTGGTCGATCTCCACCCATTGACCCATAGTTGTTTATTCTTTTTTTCTAGGCCAGAGATCATGAATGGTATTTAATTTAAGTGGGCATGTTTATGTATGTACGTTAGAGGCCTTCATGCATGATGTAAAGTGCGATGCTCTCTACTCAGTAGATTGATGTAGTAGGTCATTTAAGGATGTAATTTTTTTATTTTGGACAATGTAATTAATTTTTTGAGAAGTCGTGTAAAGGGAAAGTGCCTCTTACTACATACCATACACTTACACTACCTCGACATGCCACTTTAAGTACCAATGGGGTTCCTATGTGGGACCCATGCACACCCGTTTGTATGGCACAGTTTTGTGGATTGGAGATACCTAATACTCCTCATATTTGTTCGAAATAGATTAAAATTATATGTCCCTGACCTACACATGTGAGATTTGATTATAAACTTAGTGAAATTTGTTGTCTCACCGTGTATAGTAAGGAACAATTAATTTTAATTAGGGTTTCTGGAAGAAATTCTTAATATGTACCTAATGTTTACCTTGCACATTCTTGTGTGTAGTGATATGGCCACTAATCATGTTGTTGCGGACCTCACCAAGGGTGAGAAATTGACTAGACCCAACTATGACATATGGCATTGAAAGATTCTATATTTGCTCAATGAGAAAAACTATCTTAAGTATTTGACCACTGTTATGGACAATCTTATTGAGAGCACTACTGCTCAGCACTGTCGTGATATGGAAGCCTATAATCAGTGGGTGAATAAAGATCATAGTACACACTTTATTATGTTAAGCGCTATGCATGATGAGTTGATTGGTAATTATGAGAAACACACCACAGCAAAGTCCATGTGGGACCAACTGAAAATTGAATTCGGAGGTACATTTACTACAAGGTTAAGGGGTATGACCTTGAAGTTTGAGATGTATAAGATAGACCCTAAGCACACTATGCCTGAACACCTTAAGGTGGTGAAGGACATGATTCGAAAGCTGAAAGATGCTAAGACCATCCTTACTGATGAGCAGTAGGTTCAAGCTGTCATTAGGACACTACTCGATTCTTGGAACCTCCATAAAGCTCGTTCTCACACATAATGATAAAATTAGAAATTTTACTGACGTTGCACAACATGTGGAACTTGAGGTGGAGCGCCAAGAAATGAACCGTGCAACTGCCCTAGTTTCCCAAGGAGGCAAGCGCAAAAGATAGGGCAACCCAAGAAATCAGGGTATGGCTCAGAACTAGGTGCCAAAAGAAGGTAAGTCCGCCAAGCACAAAAGAGGCAAGTGTGGCGGAAAGAAAGATTTATCTAAGGTCAAATGCTACAACTGCCAGAAGATGAAGCACTTCACTCGTGATTGCACTGAGCCGAAGAAGGTACCATTTCTATCCCACTCTCCTAGTATATTTGTTTGTACTCATGTTTTGGTTTTCTATACACAATCTGATTGGATTGTGGATAAAGGAGCAACAAAACATATGCGCGAGATTGAGGGGGTTTTATAAATTACCACAGAGTTTTGGCTGGATCCCAGAACCTATTCATGGGGAACAACACTGGTGAAGCAGTTCGAGGAGTTGATACTTATCAGCTTAAGATGCATATTGGGTGTACCTTGTTTCTTCACGATGTGCTTTACGCACCGATATCCAGCATAATGTATTTTCAGTTTTTGCATTATTACCTTTAGGATATTCATTCCATATTGAGGGTTGCACTTTAGAGTTTTATTTGAGTGGTACTATTGTTGGACATGGATCCTTAATTGATGGATTTTTTCAAATTAGATTTAATTGATTCTGCTTCATCAGTTTCTTATATAGTTAATAAATGTGATAATTTTAAATCTATCATATGACATGCTAGATTGGGACACATAGGGTGAGACAGGATGGCTAGGTTAGCTAAAGAAGGCCTTTAAGGCCCACTCACTAAAGTCAACCTCTCTATGTGCAAGCCCTGTTTAGCAAGTAAGGCTCATTGGAAGCCTTTTGGAAAGGCAGTCAGAGCTACCCAGCCTCTAGAACTTGTCCACTCAGATATTTGTGAACTTATGAATATAAAGGCACGTCATGGCGCCTCTTATTTTTTCACATTCATTGATGATTATTCTTGATACAGTTATATGTATTTGATCGCTCACCGTTACGAGGCATTAGATTGCTCCTAAAGCTTCGTAGTAGAGGTTGAGAATTAGTCAAGTAAGAGCTTAAAAACTCTGTGCACTGACCGAGGACATCTATCTAACCAGTTTAAAGAACTATGTGAGGAGAAGGGGATTCGCAAGTAGTTGACCATTTCTTATACTCCATAACAAAATGGAGTAGCGAAGAGGAGGAATAGAACACTCTTGGATATGGTTAGGTCGATGATGGCATAAACCAAACTCTCAATATCTTTCTGGGGAGACACTCTTTTGACTGTAGCCTACATCCTTAACCAAGTGCCTTCACAGTCAGTTTCTTAGACTCCCTATAAGTTATGGAAGGGCGCAAAGCAAAAGTTAGGGCATATGCGACCATGAGGATCAGTAGGTTATGCTCACAGCACCTCCCATAAGTTTGGGAAGCTTAGCCCTAGAGCTAGGAAACACATTTTTATAAGATATTCCGACAGCTTGAAGGATTAAGTTATGTATAGTGAACAACTTGACAGAGGAATGAACGAGATAGAATCATGTGATGTCAATTTTATTAAGACAGATTTTCCTATCATTGGTGATGCCATAAGGGATATTGACCTCTTTGAGATAGAGGATGAGGAAAGTATCTCACCTATTATTGGCGAGGGTGGGGAATTAATTCATCCTGTAATCACCAAAGAAAGTGAGACTCATCAGCCTAGTGGGAGTGTACCAACCAGTGGAAGTGTACCACTAGATGATCATTAGGATTCCCCCGTGTGTAAGAGCACTCTTGGATATATTCCCCATCGTCATTTTGAGATTGAAGGGGCAGCTCTCATTTGTGTTCCAAAGGAAAAGAATGAGGATGAACCCACTTCTTTACAAGAGGCGCTCTCCTCACTTGTTAAGGATAAGTGGCAAGCTGCTATGGAGGATGAACTGAGTTCTATGAGTAAGAACCAGATATAGGTGTCACTTGGCCTACCTCCTGGGAGTAAGACCATTGGAAACAAATGGGTTTTAAAGGTCAAATGTAAGGCAGATGGGTCAATTGACAAGTATAAGGCATGCCTTGTGGTGAAGGGCTATACCTAAAAGGAGGGTATAGGCTATGATGAGACTTTCTCCCTAGTGATGAGAATTGCCTCAATTCGCCTCATTCTAGCCATTGTCGCAAAAATGAATTTGAAACTCTTTCAGATAGATTTCATCATGCCATTATCTCGACCGATTTTGAAATGATTGAAAAGGACCACTATGTGTATGTGAAACAATCCAAGGGAAGTTTCCTTATTCTATCCTTGTTGATGACATTCTATTGGCTGGGAATGATATGGAGATGATTATCGCCACTAAAGAGTGGTTGTCTTCTTCTTTTGAGATGAAGGACATGGGTGAAGCTAACTTTGTTTTAGGCATTAAGATCATTAGGAATCGCTCTAGAAATTTTCTTAATTTGTCACAAGAGACTTACATAAAGAAGATCCTTGAACAATTCTACATGGACAAGTCTAAACCCATTGACACTCCCATGGACAAGGCCTGTGTTTTGATCCTTGACCATTGCCCTAAGATTGATGAGGAGAAGAATCTAATGTCCAAAGTACCATATGTAGCAGCGATAGGCAGTCTGATGCACACGATGATGTGCACGTGTTAAGATATTTACTTTGCAGTTGGTATGCTCAGTAGTTACCAGAGTAATTCAGGACCACGCCATTGGCAGGCAGTGAAAAGAACCTTTCGATACCTTTGCGGGACCACGGATCTCACCCTCACCTACAATGGTTCGAATTTGAGATTGAGAGGCTACAGTGATGCTAACTGGGCTAGTGACAGAGATGAGAGTAAATCTACTTCGGGATATGCATTTATCCTAAGAGGTGGGGTTGTATCTTGGAGAAGCAAGAAGCAGACCTGCATCGCCCAATCCACGATAGAGTCCAACTACATCGCGTGCTCGACAGCCGTTCAGGAGGCCATTTGGCTGAGGAGGTTCCTATAGTGCCTTAGCGTTACCGCTCATTTAGGAGATATAATGCTTATACACTACGATAGTACGACAGCTTTGGTATTCGCTAAGGACCTAAGGTTCCATGGAAAGTCCAAACACATAGATATCATATATCACTACATTCAAGAAATTGCAAAGGGAAGTTGTCTTGAAGCATATCTCTATGAGTAGCATGGTGGCTAATCCATTGACTAAGCCTATTGCTCGGGACATTTTCCTTACTCATATTAGGAATCTGAGACTTAGACGTGGATGATTTGTATTTTGAGTTTTGACATTTTCTTTAGACATTATTGTTATCACTATTTAATTTATATATGAGACATAATTCTTTATAGTGATTTACATGTGTGCACATTTTATTTTGTAATTGTAAATATGTCACCAGGCTTAAATCAATCCAATTACACGGGTGATTCACTTTGGCACCTAGAAACAGTGAGCAAGATGAGCCAAATTAACCTTGGCGCTTAAAGATAACGAGCGAGATGAATAGACAGTTTTTCAACTATGTGGCACCTTAGTTAGAGCTAAGATGAGACATTTCTATGGTCAAACACAGAGATCCCACGTCTCAGTGTAGCCTGCTAATAGCTGAGTGTGAGAATTAAGGCAGGCGCCATGCTGGCAACTAGGTTGATTGACTCAGATTAGGCGCTTGAAAATGTGACTGAACCCAGACTCGTATTGTCATGCCCCGTTCACATCAAACCAAACCAGTGATTGGGTTCCCTCTGGGTAACCCAAAACCACCAGGATCATTTGATACAGTAACCACAACACAGCAAGCCACAAGTAATCATAAAATATAATATTCTAGTTCAACGAAAATCTTGTCATAAATGATTACCTATAATTTTCTATATACTCTTGATACCCAAATCGTTATACATAAAGTATTTACACGTGGGCCCGTAGGCATGATATTTACACAAGAAATAGCAATTTAACTATCGAAAGCACAAAAGGGAAATATACCAAAAGAATAAAAAAGAGTACAGTAAATAGATCTGTCACTATTGCCCTGCAACACAACCCTAACATGGGCAGCCATCACCGTGTTTGAATTCTTCGAGGACCCACCAATCTCCCACAAGGGTTTCGTCAGTGGGACCTGACACGGGTTCCTCTACAGAGTATCCTATAAAATCATCTAAAAGTGTGTGTACATGAGGGGTGAGCTCACTAGCTCAGTAAATGGAAAGAAAGATGCACACAAGCAAATGCATTTCAAATGATACTATATGTATGAGATTCATTTTAATCTTATTCCATCTAAACAATCATTACTAGGTAAGAGGTAACATGCTACTCACAACCACAGTGCCCGTATGCCCTAGGTTCGAGACGCGTTCTCCATCCCGTGATAAGCCTATAGGGTTTTCAGAGAAGGCCCACTGTGAAAACTCGAAAATCCACTGTGACCATTCAGAAAAGTAAATCGTGGCCGAACCACAGTAGAAATGTAAATCATGGCCGAATCACAACAGAAATGTAAATCGTGGTCGAACCACAGCAGAAATGTAAATCGTGGCCAAACCACAATAGAAATTAAAAGTAATACGATTGACCCTCTGAATATATCACCAAGGTTTCCAACTGTCCTAATGATCAGCCAGGCATACTTCTAACAACCACGGTAGTCCATGATTGACGCGTCCTTCTAGTGATAACCCAACACGTAAACCCCTGTTGGGAAGGGTCGTAGCACGAGGGAATATGATATCTTAACCACAAGCTCCTACATGAGATAGTATAACTGCATAGTACTTCCGTGTCCCATTCCATGGTGTACCAATGCAATTGTTTCCAAGCCAACTACGGCATCTAATCTAGAAATATCACACATGTTCGGCAAATCATCACCATACCACAACATATGATAAACTATTCTCATGATTTCAAGCAAGAAACAAGCATATAGAATTTAAGATACAACATGTTCAATTCTAAATGCATCATTCATACATCATGCATATGCATGAGAATGGCAATCAGAATGTTAATATAGTCTATGAATGCATAGGATGCCAAAAACACATCCAAAATAAGTTCAAAGTCCTCTCCTCATTCACCTATTCTTATAGAAGAATCAGCACTCCCAATATGGGTATGATCTGGAGTGAGAAGATGAGTTTCTCGAAACCTAGCACAGATAAGGAGTTTAGAAATACATCCAATTCGGGACTATAATTGACGCAGGATATGGTCACAACGCGTATAATAGCGTGAAGAAGGTTGTCGGTGAGTTTGAGTTCTATCGGAGCTCATTTGGGCTACAAGTGGGTCATACAGGTGGGTAGGAGAACCCACCTGTGCAGACTGTCCAGACCGATGGGTCATACTGGTAGGTGTGGAACCCGCCGTTCCTACCCACCGATAGACACAGAGGAGACAAGAGGGTCACACTGGTAGGTGTCGCACCCATCGGTTGCTATTTTTCTTCCTTTCTTCATTCTACCTCTTGGAAACCCAATAGGGTGGTTCCCACTCCATTTCCCACACATTCTAAGACTCATCTACTTGATTGTTCCATGGATCTAAGCTATTAACAAGATTTGGGGAAAGTAATCATACCTTAACTTGAAAAATCCCAAATCTTGGGATCCTCTTCCCAAACTCAAATGCCACTTCAATAACTCCCAAATCTTTATTTCCCTTCTTAAATCCTTCAAGGAAATCATACAAGGGTTCCATTATCTTCTAACTTCAACCACACACAAAAAGGGTTTCATCATATCTCAAGGGTTTATGGTGTTTGTTACCTCAATATGTAAATCTCAAGACACCGGATGCTATTCTGGCTACGAAAAGGTAAGATGCGGCTCTGGAATCCAAGGGGGAAGCCTCTTCCCCCCTTCCTTCTCTCCTTCTTCCTCTTTTCTCCCTCTTCTTTACTCCCCCTCACCAAACTTCGCTGAAATCATAAATGAAGAGAGAGAAGGGGTTTAAGTGCTATTTGTACTTTGGTTCATAAATATCTTGTAAGGCCTATTTGGTTTTGCCCATTTATGGACCAAAACACATTAATTTGCATTTACAGGTGAAGTAGCTGACATCATTGGCATACAACTATCATGCATGAGCAATCCAATCGATAGAATATGGCTTCAATTCTTTAATTCGGTTTCTATTTTCCACAATAAAACAGGTTCTATTGGAAGAATATGTGGCTCCTTTATAACTAGCAAAACCAAGAGAGAGAGAGAGAGAGAGAGAGAGAGAGTGGAAGTTCAATTTATGGTTTTGCGACTTATGATCATGTGCTCTTCCCTAATGCTGCAATGAGATAAAAAAAATGGGAGACATTATTATTGTGTGCTGCTATCATATTGATTTAGCGTTTAATTGAATGAGGAGCATTCGAGGTGTCGTTTAAGCTTCAAGTAAGCAATCATCAATGGGATTACACTGAATAAGCTAATCCGTATATGAAATCCCTATTTTTGTATTCTAGAGTTTGTTATTATTGAGAAACTCTAGATTAATGATGTATTGGGTTAGGATTTTATTTTATTAATTTAAAATTGTGAACCTAGCAAGTTAGGGCTTGTGTAGGGTGTGAGGTTGTTACCCTTGTCTGAGTTGCATCTCAGATTGAAGCAAAGATAGGATGCTTTCTTAAGTGAATGGTTGGGCCATCGTGCCTTTACAAAAGCAATAAATCGGTTGCGAAGAGTCTTCAACTTCTGGTCCAGGATTTCAGCAGGCCGCTCCTCATAGGTCATATCAACCTCTAAGTACTCTAGTTCCATAGTTAGCACATGTGATGGGTCATACACACACCGCTTCAACATTTAAACATGGAATACATTGTGTACGTTGCTGGAAGATGGCGGAAGGGCCAGCATATATGCTACTGAGCAAACCCGTTTCAAGGTCTCAAACGGGCCAATATACCTTGGACTCAACTTGCCCTTCTTGTGGAACCTGTGTAAGCCCTTGATAGGAGAGATTTTCATAAATATCTTCTCCCCTTCTTAGAATTCAATATCTATCTTGCGATTGTCCGCATAATTCTTTTGATGGGATTGGGCCGCCTTGATTTTCTCGCTGATGACATTAACCTTATCATAAGTCATCTGTATCATTTCTAGCCCAAGCATTCGTCGTTCTCCTACATCATCCCAATATAAGGGAGTTCTGCACCTTCTATCATATAATGCCACATATGGAGCCATTCTGTTCGTGGCTTGATAACTATTATCATAAGCAAACTCTATAAGAGGTATGTTTTCTTCCTAACTGCCACTCATTTCCATTGCACAAGCTTTGAGCATATCTTCTAGTATTTGAATGGTTTGTTCAGATTTTCCATCAGTCTATGGATGGAAAGTACTACTTAAGTTCACCATTGTCCCTATGGAATGCTGGAGGCTTTTCCAGAATTTAGATGTGAACCTTGGGTCTCAATCCGACACAATACTTATCGGTACTTTATGTAAGCGAACTATATTCTCCATGTAAAGTTGTGCTAGCTTATCCATAGAGTAGGTAGTTTTGATTGGAATGAAATGGGCAGTTTTAGTAAGTCTATCAACTATCACCCAAATTACATCCATTCCCTTGGGTGAACGGAGTAGCCCAGTGATAAAATCCATAGTAATCATGTCCTATTTCCACTCTGGTACTAGGAGTGGCTGAAGAGTACCATATGGTCAATGCCGTTCTGCCTTGACCTTCTGACACGTAAAGCACTGTGCAACATATAGGGCTACTATCTTCATCTTTGGCCACCAATAACTTTGCTTAAGATCTTTGTACATCTTGGTGCTTTCTGGATGAAGCGTGTATTCAGAACTATGTGCTTCCTTAATTATCTTGTATTGAATCCCCATGTCATTGGGTACACACAATCTTCCCGAAAACAATAGTGCTTCATCATTAGCTATTGTGAAATCAGGATCGTCCATCCTTTGCTCTTGGATTTTAACTATGACTTTTTTGAAACTCAGGATCCATGGGTTATTTCATGATTATTTCATACCTGATGGATGATTGTACATGTAGGGCTGCCAGAGCTATGCTTAACTATTTGATATTTTCTGGTTGCTGATCAAACTCTAAGGTCGATCCTTCATTCAAAATGATTTCATCCATTAACATGGCATCTTGATTCAGTTGTGGGTTGGTGACCAAATAAGCAAGTGATGCAGTATGAGATTTCCTGCTCAATGCATCAGCCACCCCATTGGCCTTACCTGGATGGTACTGTATGTCACAGTCATAATCTTTCATGAGTTCTAGCCATCTCCTCTGTCTCATGTTCAGATCCCTCTGGGTGAAGAAGTACTTAAGACTTTTGTGATCACTGAATATTTCGCACCTTTCCCCATACAAATAATGGCACAAGATCTTCAAGGCAAATAACTGCTGCTAGCTCTAGATCATGAGTGGGATAGTTCTTGTCATACTCCTTCAATTGTCTAAATGCATATGCCAATACCTTGCCATGTTGCATAAGAACGCAACCTAGCCCAATTCTGGAGGCATCCGTGTAGACTGTCATTCCACCAGTACCTTCTGGTATCATCAATATTGGGACTGATACCAATTGTTTCTTTAGCTTCTGAAAATTACTTTCACACTCCTTTGACCATTCAAACTTCACACCTTTTCTGGTCAAATTTGTCATTGGGGAGGCGATTCGGGAAAAATTCTCAATGAACTGCCTATAGTAGCCTGCTAATCCCAAGAAACTTCTGATTTCTGTGGCATTCTTGGGAGCTTCCCACTCTACTACTGCTTATACTTTCCCCAGGTCAACTTTGATCCCATTCTCAGACACTATGTGCCCTAGGAATCCAACTTGTTTCAAACCAAATTCACACATTGAATTTTGCATATAACAGTTGCTCTCTTAATCTTTGAAGTACAATTCACAAGTGTTACGCATGCTCTTCTTCCATTTTCGAGTATATCAAGATGTCATCGGTGAAAATGATGACCCATTTATCAAGAAAATCATAAAATACTCGATTCAATAGATCCATAAAGGCTATTGGTGCAATGACCATATCGGGTCTAAAAGCCATCTTGGGTATATCACTGCTCTTTATCTTGAGTTGGTAGTAATTGGATCTAAGATCAATCTTTGAGAATATCTTAGCACCTTACAACTGGTCAAAAAGATCATCTATTAGTGGCAACAGATACCAGTTCCTGATGGTCAATTTCTGGTAATCTATGCATATATGCAAACTCCCATCCTTCTTTTTGACAAATAAAACTGAGGCACCCCAAGGGGAAACACTTGAGCATATAAACCATTTCTCTAACAAATCCTGCAATTGAGTTTGTAACTCCTTTAACTCGGGTGGTGCCATTTTGTATGGAGCTTTAGAAACTGGTGCAGCTTCGGGAACCAGATCAATGGCAAACTCTAACTCCTTGTCAGGCGGAAGCTGGGTTTAATCATCTGGGAAAACATCAGGGAACTCCCTAACTACATTCAATTCCCCTAGTGGTGTGACCTTTGCTTCTACATCTTGTACTAAAGCCAGGTAGCCCTAAAATCCATCTTCCAATAATTTTACAGCCTGTAATGCAAAGATGAGAACTTCTTTGGGTCCTTTTATCATATCTGCTTGATACACAAGCTTTTCACCATTATGACTCACCACCTTAATTTGCTTCTCGGCGCACATGACATTTACGAGGTGAGTAGATAACCAATCCATGCCCAATATAACATCAAAATTCTGCATGTTAAATTTGATAAGCAGGGCATCCAGTTTCTTCTCGCCTATTTCAGTGGAACAGGGCCCGTAAACTTCATTTAATTGTGCCACCTTGCCCGCGGTTGTACTAACAATCAATTTACATTCTAGAGCCCTGGGTTTTATGTCAATCTTTCTAGTAAATATTTTAGATATAAAAGAATGTGATGCACCAGAATCAAATAATACATAAGCCGGTATACTCGAGATAGATAGGGAACCTGTGTCACACCACGATCGCAAAAGCCGAGCCGATGACCGAGTTAACACCGGTTAACTCACAAACCTGCCAGAATCATTAATGTAGTAACTGCAATACAACATACATCTACTACACTAAGATAAGACCTGTATTTTCAGCGGAAGACCTGTTCATAATAATACTTGTAATTGTTTCCCAAATACTTGATACCCAAATTGAGTCATAAAAATTATATACATTTGAGCCCGAAGGCATGATATATACACAAAAATATAATAATTTAAGCATCGAGTAATCAAAAGGGAGTACATCTAAAGAATAAAAAAGAATCACACAGGAGTCACAACTGCCATGCAGCACAATCCTCCCACGCGCAATCGGCACCATGCTCAAAGTCATCAGGGACCTACCAGTCCTCAGAGGGAAACTCCACAGTGGGGCCTGGCTCCTGATCTCCAGGCGGGTAACTTGCAAAAAGACCTAAAAAGAGTTGTGCACGTGGGATGAGCTCACTAGCCCAGTAAGTGGAAAGGAAGACCACACAAGGAAAACCGCACAAACAGTCACAACACGAATGTGCCTATATGTAATTCGTTTTAATCCTATTAGCCTAACAACATTACTAGCTCATAGGTTATGTGTTACTCACAATCACAGTGCACGTATGCCCCAGGTATGAGCCACTAACCCCATCCCGTGATATGCCCAAAGGGTTGTCGGAGAAGGTCCACCATTGGTACCAAAATTTAAAATGCAAGCCAACTCCTGGCAAATTTAAATTACAGAAAGTAAATGGGTGACTCCACTCGAAATAAAAGCAGTACGATCAGCCCTCTAAATATACCACCGGGGTTACCGACTATCCTGGTGATTAGCCTCGGATACTTCTAACCACTGTAGGATTCGACAATCACAACCCGATGCTTCCCCCCAATGATACCCCAACAGGTAAACCCCTATTGGGAAGGGTCGTAGCACAAGAGTAAATCACATCCTAGCCATATGCCTCTACATGAGCTAGTACAATTACACAATGGCGTCGCGTCTTATACCACGAGCCACCATGCACTCATTTCCAAGCTAACTAAGGCATCTAATCTAACATATACATCATGTCCAAATGAAATTCTTCCATCACATACACCAAGACATAAAGGATATTCATCATAAAGCAAAGCATAGCATATTATGTAAATGCACATACAGTACGTGATATGGCATATGTGATGTCTAGTCTACACACAAGTGATATGATGACATGGCTAGACTAACACATCTTAAATGATGTATAACATTTTGAAATTAAATCAGAGTTCACTCCCCACTTATTTGTTTATGTACACGGTGCTTATACCCAGTACGAAAAAGATCTGATGTGCGGGTACGCATATATTGAGTGTAACCTATCATAAACATAATGGTTTATCATTTCACTATTTTGGGGTCAAAATCATCATGTTTGAACATTAAAATCGGGTTTAGGATCATACATGGGGGTTACCCATCAAATTTGGACCAATTCTGGGAATTTTAGAAAGACAGGTGGGCTAGAGCCATATCTCACTGGTTACACCAAAGCCCATAAATTGAGTTCTAGGAACTCAAGTGGGCCAGAACCAGAAGACAAGTGGGCTATGTAGCCTACTAGTTTCAGCCCACCAGTTACACCAGAGCCTAGAAACTGAGTTCTAGAAACTCAGGTGGGCTAAAACCAGAAGACAGGTGGAGTAAAAATAACCCCCAGTTTTTAAACGAAATTTTTTCTAACCTCATTCCCAACTTTCTTCCAGCTTAGGGAACTTGTTTGGGGGTGATCCGGCGACTTAAATCCCTTATCTAAGGTCCAATCATATACCCTCAACCTAGATCTAAGATCAAATAAAAAAAAAAGATTCTTACCTCTTTCTCAAGAACACCAATAAAACCCCAAATTCCACTTCTTTTGCTCAAGAACCTCCAAATACTGTAGATCTTCATCAACACTCGTTTCAAATCCTTCAAAATCATTATACACACCTTCCATTAGACCTTAGATCTGATTGTCCAAGTAGGATTAGCAAGATCCAAGTGGGTTCTTTTCCAAAAATCAATAAGAGTGTTTAAGAAAGGGGTTTTCCTAAGAATCTTTGGAATGTGTACAATACCTACCTCAAATCGAAGATCTCGATGAGCTGATCATTAATCAATACCACGACTCATCTTTGATGAAGCTCTACAGTCGATTTTCCCTTCTTCTTTCTTCTTCTTCTTCCTCTTCCTCTTTTCCTTTCTTCTTCTTTTTCACTCTTCTTTACTCTCCCACCGACCAACTAACATTAATGAGGGAAAAGACAATTAATGTCTCCTCTTTTATACCTGGGCCCCCCAAAATATCTTCTAATTCTCAGGTGGGCTAAATCTCAGGTGGGCTATCTCAAGTGGGTATATCTCAGATGGGTATATCTCAGGTGGGTTTATCTTAGGTGAGTATATCTCAGGTGGGCTATATCTCAGGTTGCTATATCTCAGGTGGGTTAAATCTCAAGTGGGCCATCACAGATGGGTATATCTCAGGTGGGCTATATCTTAGGTGGGTATATCTTAGGTGAACTTCAATGGGAATAAACTTCCACATAATATTAGATTACGTTGGCACCCACAACTACTTGTACGTACCTTTACTTTTTGAACATGGCCTCATGGTGTGTGCAAGTGCAAGGTTTGGGTGCACATATTACACTTGGTACCCGCTTGGTCATATAAGGCCAACTCGAGTTCAGGTTACCCTTGCTACCATATTCCATATGGTACCTGTGTCGGTCCTCTCCGATTCTGCCCCTATATGATCAAACCAAGTCAATACGGGTAATTAGACCGGGTTTAGAATGTAGGGTATCACATTACCCCCGCTTTTTGAAAATTTCATCCTCAAAGTTATAATACCTGGTTGTTTGAAAAGATGAGGATACAAGGTGTGAATATCATCCTCTTCCTCCCAAGATTCCTCTTCGATCAGGTGGTTGGCCCACCGAATCTTGACAAATGCGATAGAACTATTACGGAGAGTTTTCACCTTCCAATCTAAGATCTCAGATGGATGTTCTTCATATGTCATATCAGCTTCTAAGTATTCCAGTTCCATAGGTAGTACGTGGGATGGATCATGAACGTACTGCTTCAACATGGATATATGGAAGACATTATGAATACTACTGAGTGAAGGTGGTAATTCCAACATATATGTTATTGCTCCAACTCGATTCAAAATCTCAAATGGCCCAATATATCTCGGATTTAACTTGCCTTTCTTGTGAAATCTGCACAGGCCTTTGGTAGGAGATATTTTGAGAAACAGTTTCTCTCCCTCTTAGAATTTTATTTCTTTCCTACGGCTATCTGCATAGTTCTTTTGACATGATTGGACTGCTTTAATTCTTTCTCTAATGACATCAACTTTATCACATGTCATCTGAATCATTTCTGGTCCAAGCATTCGACGTTCACCTACTTCGTCCTAGTATAGAGGAGTTCTACACTTTCTACCATACAATACTTCATATAGAGCCATCCCAATTGTAGTTTGGTAGCTGTTGTTGTAAGTAAACTCTATAAGAGGTATATATTCCTCCCAATTGCCACTCATTTCCATGGCACAGACTAAGAGCATGTCTTCTAATATCTGTATTATCCTCTTAGATTGTCCGTCTGTCTGTGGATGGAAGGCCATACTCAGATTCAATTGTGATCCCAAGGCTTGCTGGAAGGTTTTCCAGAATCTGGAGGTAAACCTCAGGTCTCTGTCTGATACAATGCTCACTATTACACCATGTAAGCGTATAACATTATCCATGTAAAGTTGTGCCAACTTATCCATGGTGTAATTGGTCCTGATTGGAATAAAGTGAGCTGTCTAAGTAAGCCTGTCAACCACTACCCAAATTGCATCCATTCCCTTGGGTGTAAGTGGTAGTCCAATGACGAAGTCCATTGTAATGTTATCCCACTTCCATTTAGGTACTGGGAGCGGTTGAAGAGTGCCAAAAGGTCAGTGTCATTCAGCTTTGACTTTCTAACATGCAAGACAAGTCGACACATATAAAGCTACTGTGAACTTCATTGTTGGCCACCAGTAGTGTTGCTTTAGGTCTTTGTACATCTTGGTACTTCCAGGGTGAAGAGAGTACTCAAAACTATATGCTTCCTTTACTATTTTGTCTTGTATTACTTTGTCACAGGGTACACACAATCTGTCCCGAAACAACAGTGCCCCATCACTAGCTAATGTAAAGCTAGGGTCATTCATTGTTTGCTCTTGAATCTTCTCTCTGATCCACTGCAACTCAGGATCTAAAGGCTATTTCATTATGATTTCTTCCCTGATGGATGAGTGTACCTGTAAAGCCGCCATAGACATAGTCAACTATTGAACATCATCTACCTGGTGCTCTAATTCTGAGGTGGCTCCCTCATACAAGAGGACTTCATCCATTAACATCGCCTCCTGTACGAGCTCTAGACTGACATTTAGATAGGAAAGTGACACAGTTTGAGCTTTCCAACTTAAAGCATCTGCCACTACATTGGCCTTCCCTGGGTATTACTGAATATCACAACCATAATCTTTCATAAGCTCAAGCCATCTCCTTTGTCTCATATTCAAGTCTTTTTGGGTGAAAAAGTACTTAAGACTTTTGTGGTCACTGTGTATTTCGCACTTTTCACCATACAAGTAGTGACGCCAAATCTTTAAGGCAAAAATGTTCGCTGCTAGCTCCAAGTCATGGGTAGGGTAGTTCTTTTCATAGTCATTCAACTATCTGGATGCATATGCTACCACCTTACCGTGTTGCATAAGTACACAGCCGAATCAGACTTTGGAAGCATCGGTATACACTGTCATTCCATCTGTGCCTTTAGGAATAGTCAACACTGGTACTGACACTAGCCGCTTCTTCAGCTCTTGAAAACTTTCTTCACACTTCTTTGACTAATTAAACTTTATACCCTTCCTAGTCAGCTTGGTCATTGGTGCTGAAATCTGAGAAAAGTTCTCGATGAAACTTCTATAGTGACCTACCAAATCTAAGAAACTTTTAATTTCTGTTACACTCTTGGGTACTTCCCAGTCTACTACGGCTTTCACCTTATCCGGATCCACTTCGATTCCATTTTCAAACACCACATGTCTTAAGAATCCAACTTGTTTGAGCCAAAATTCACACTTAATGAATTTCACATATAACTGTTGCTCTCTCAGTCTCTGTAGTGCCATCATCAAGTGTTTTAAATGGTCTTCTTCTGAATTCGAGTAGATCAAGATATCATCAATGAAAACACTGACCCACTTGTCAAGAACATTGTGACACACTCGGTTCATCAAATCCATGAAAGCTACTGGTGTATTAGTCAACCCGAAAGACAACACTAAGAACTCATAATGACCATACCAAGTTCTAAAGGCTGTCTTTGGTATATCACTATTCTTTATCTTGAGTTGATAATACCCGGATCTGAGGTCAATCTTTGAAAATACCTTAGCACCTTGTAGTTGATCAAACAGATCATCAATGCGTGGCAATGGATACCGATTCTTGATAGTTAACTTGTTCAACTCCGGATAATCAATGCAAATACGCAAGCTTCCATCTCTTCTTAACAAATAATACTGGAGCACCCCAAGGTGATACACTTGAGCGTATGAATCCATTCTCCAACAGATCTTGTAACTGTGCTTGCAATTCTTTTATTTCCACTGGTGCCATTCTGTACGGAGCCTTGGACATCGGGGCAGCTCTAGGGATCAAATCTATAGCAAATTCCAGCTCCCTGTCAGGTGGTAGCTAAATTAGATCATCTAGAAAGACGTCTGGGAACTCCTTAACTACCTCTACTTCCTCTAGAGTTGTGACCTTCGCATCTAAATCAATCATCGATGCTAGGTACCCCTGACACCCATTTTTCAACAATTACACTGCTTGCAAAGCGGAGATGGGGACCTTTTTAGCCTGCTTCATTATATCTGCTTGGTATATCAATTCCTTCCCTTCGTCATCGATCACCTTGATCTGTTTCTCAGCACACAGCACGCTTGCTTGATGTGTTGATAACCAATCCATGCCTAGTATAACATTGAAGTTCTGGATATTGAACTTGATGAGTTGGGCATCTAATTGCTTTCCACTGATCTCAATGATGCATGGCCCATATACTTCCTTTAACTGTAAAATTTTACCTGTAGGTGTACTAATTATCATCTTATGCTCTAATATCTTAGGTGCTATGTCAAGTTTCTTTGATGTAAACGAATGTGAAGCCCCTGAATCAAACAAGACATATGCCGGTATACCTGATATAGGTAGGACACCTAATACAACAGTGCACATAAGTATAGCATGTCATCAATATTTACCAGAAGGAAATTCTCAATTAAATCGTACCTGCCACCACATCCGTGCTAGCTTCAGCTTCCTCAGCTGACAAAGCATACATCCTTCCATGTGGTTGACTCCTTTAAGTCAAAGCAGGTCTGTACCCAGAAAGCTGATTGGCTAGTAAGGCTTGTCAGGCTCGGCAATGTTTAGCAAAATGCCCATATGAATGGCAATAAAAACAATGATTCTGCAAAGCTTGAACCAGAGCAGGAGCTCTCTGAGCCTGACCTGTAGCAAGTGGAGGGTGAGGTGGCCTAGTAACTGTGGGTATCGTACTGGTATTCGGGCGAGAAGATGTAGTACCCGACCCACTAACAAGTCGAGGAGGATAACCCAATGGCCTGTAGGGCTGCCTGTATGAAGGACCAAACCCATATGATCCGCGAAAATTCTTACTCGGGCCACCCGAATCTACATAAGGGTTCACTCTCTTCCACAGACCAGGTGTAATGGATGATCCACTCTTCAACTTGTCTTCAATGGTTTTGGCCTTCTATACAATCAAGGCATAATCGTTGAGATCTAATGCCTCAAGTATCGTGCCAATGGATACCTTCAATCCTTTTAGAAACTTCTTGCCCTTTTCTTCAGCCGATATCATGTGAGGGGATGCAAAGTAGAACAAGGCTTCAAACTGCTGCTAATAATCAAGGATAAACTTGCTTCCTTGACTCAAGGCAGAGAACTCCACTTCCTTGTGGTCTCTAAAACTCTGAGGGTAGTAATTTTCTAAGAACAACTCCTTGAATTATTCCCACGTGGGTTCCGGGTGTATAGCAAACAATATGGCTTTTGAGCCTTGCCACCAGAAGTTGGCCTTATTCTTAAACTGTAACCCCGCACAAATAATCTTTTGAGCATCGGTGCACTCAATCACTTCAAATATCTTCTCAATCTCTTGAATCCATCAATCCGGTTCCAAAGGATCACTTCCCACCTTAGTGAATGTCGGTGGTAGGTTCCTTTTGAATGACTCCACCACTCTTGTGGTATAGCCTATTGACTGAAAATATGGTGCATATACCGGATGGTAGGGGTAAGGAGGTGGCATCATATATGGAGGTGTACCCTGAGGTAGTATGGATAGTGTACCTCCAACTTGATTATGAGGGGTGATTCTAGGTGGTGTACCTCCAACCTGTGCCCTAACGCCAGGTCCTCCAGTTGGACCTTGTGGAATATCTACCCAAGGGGGATGACCTGGTAGTGCAGCATACCACTGTTGTTGCATAGCAGTCATAAATGCTTGCTATTACTGGAGAATCTTCTGATGGAGATTCTGATTTGATTGTTGAATCAAGTTCTCAACATCACCAAGGGTAAGTACTGGTGGAGGATCAGGAAGTGTAGCCATGGGTGGATCCTTATAAGCCATATTCTGATCAACTGTCTCTTGAAGTTGTGGGGTAGATGCTTGCCCTGTAGGTTGAGGCCTCCTATTAGCTAGTGGCCTACCAACGAAACTAGTACCTCGAGGTGCACCCCGAGAGACACCCTCGGATTTGGTGTGTACCATCGCTAGTGTACCTGATTTGCATAAAAATTTCATATATGTTAGTATTACAACTCATTGCACCATTGTTCGAAGCTTAGCTAGCAACTTTGTGCACTTTCATCTTGAAACAATCGAAGAAACGTGCACACAATAATTCAAACTCCAAATTTGTATTTCATTATACGTGTCGGCTCAAATCTCCCCTACAAACTCATAGTTTTTCAAAAATGACCTTAAATCCACCAATGTATGCTATGTAGGACCCACCGATGGAATCGGGCCCTTACTGCCAAAACCAACAAGCTAAGGACTGATGAGCTTGGCTGGCTGAACCTCACCGATTTTAGCCCACCAGAGTTACCTGAGGCTGCGATTTAAAGGGGTTTTAAATCCAGTTTTCCACCCATTTCCTCTCCTTTCCCTTTCATTCGAACTCAGGCGATTTTGGGCGATCCTTGGACGATTTCTTACGACTCGACTCACCGAATCGACGCAATAATCTGTTCAAGTTTGCCTTCTCTATTACTCCATCTTCAAGGTAAGATCATAAACCCTTTATTTGCCAAAATTTCTGGGTTTTCTCTCTTTTGAATGGAAGAATCGCTAATGTTGTTGGGGCTTTGGTTTTTCCTTTCATTTTCTCCATGGAAAACTATTCATATGCTAATGTAGAGCTTAGGTTTACGTTTCCAAGTAGTTTGATCCATGAAATGGAAACATTGGAGAAATTTTCCCCCTTTTATGCCCTAAACAACGAATTTGGGGATTTTACTATGCATTTCTCTTATCTATGTCATTCTAGCATCCACCTTATGAATTTCCTTGTTTCCATTGCAGTATTAAGCTTCTCTTGTGTTCACTAACCGTTCCTTTGCAATTTGCCCCAAATTTGGATAGCATGATAGTCCTAAAATCCTTATATAGCTTGCCCAAACAGAGAGGGCAACAACATTAGGAAAATTTATATCTAGCCAAATCTTGAATTCCTTGTTTACATTTGAATCATAAATCTTCAAGCATATTAGAATCATAATTAGTTGTTTCCTTTGAAATGTAAACCCTCCATTTGGCGAGATTCCCAAATTTGAAATTCTCTACTTGATCAGTATACTTGTTTGGAATCCTTCAATTTCTTATTCCAAACCCAAATAGGGATATGCTCTTGCTTAATCTAGTACGGTATCTCGTGTTCTCTTGAAAGGATTTATTCATTGTATACATTCTTGGACTGTTCATGCATTAAGACCACATCTCATTTGGGTCACTGTATACCTCAGTCAACACATGCATTATCTCATTCATCACTTTGCATCTCCTGTGTTTACTTAGTGATTTTCATCACTTTAATCCTTCTTATCCATGTATTTTCATTTAGCCGGTTTAGGTATTTGGGTTTGATGATTTGTAAAATACCAGCTTATATCACATTTCCTAAAAATTTTCTGTCATATGCTATTATAGCTTATTATATTCATCTCTTTAATTCCATTTCTACTATCTGTCTTGACTTGATACTGCTTATACTTTGACTTCTTATTTTACATCATGTGCTTATCTCTCTTCTTTGCATTTTCAGGATGCCACCCAGAGGAGGCAAAGAATTCGTAAAGCCATCAAGGAAGAGAAAAACTTCCAAGGCTAAGAAGAGAGAGGTGGGGTCTAATTCTTTAGCCCCATCTCCATCTAGGGAATGGGAGGACTCATCCAACTATGATGAGATGGTCTTCCACAGTGCGAGAGTTGCATCATTGTGGAGTACTTTCTGCTCACTACCTATGATGTTGGAAAAACAGGTGATTTTGAAGCACTTTTCTCGCATTCACCTCTTGGAGAAGTTTTCTGCCCTTGGTTGGGAGTGTATCCTCAACATTGACTGGCCATGCTATAAGGGTTTGGTGAGGAGGTTCTACTGTAACTTGGAGGCCACGAAGGGGGAGGGGGAGTTCGCCATAATCAGTATGGTGAAGGGTGTAGCGATCATCCTTATTGCAGACCGATTGGCGAAGATTTTAGGGATCTCTTTAGAGGGTATTCCCTACTACAGTCCCCCCAGGATCAGAGGCATAGGCCCACTAATAAGCCAGGACATGCAGGATCACATCTATGAGGTGATCAGTGGCTCACCAGCAAGACTTGCATCCGGGTTAGATTTTTCCCCTGAGGGTAGGGTATTTGCTAGGTTGGTGCAATTCAACCTAACTCCTAGGAGTGGTCATCGGAATCAGGTAGGTTTCATGCCCACCTACCTAGTTGCTTGGCTGCTATCTGCCCTTGAGGGAAATGTACCTAGACTATGCCTCTCCTACTTCATGCTGAGATCTATGCATCACCATGCCTTGCATCCCGAGGATGCCATCCTACCCTATAGTAGAGCTCTTACTCGAGTCTTCGAGCATTTCCTAGTTGACCTTTTTGAGGAGGAGGGAACGGTCCCAAGGAACAAGTTCTCTGCAAGGAATTTAAGGCAGATGAACCTACATACCTTGATGGTAGAGCCACAAGCAGTTGAGGAGAAGGAGGAGGGGGATGTAGAGTAGGAGGAGGGGGTGCCCATAGATGAGGATGAGCATACCAAAGATGACGGAGGTCATTTCCTATACCAGGAGGAGGGTTTCCAGGGGGTACCTGATAGTGAGGAGATCAGAGAGGAGGAGGTTTTAGAGGAGATGTTGTTGGATACTAGGGAAGCAGATCCAACTTTTCATGGAGCTGGCGATTCCAGATCAGCCAGAGCTAGTGGCCCAGACATTCCCAGTGCTTCTGGCACACAGCCCACGGCTCTGCCACCTACTGGAGAGGCACCTATCCTACAGGATATCCTATTAGAGTTGAGGTCCTTGAGAGAGGGTCAAGCTGAGCTTAGAGGTCTGCTTGGAAAGAGTGCGGCCTGGGAGCAGGAGCTTTTCAGGAGAGTGGATGAGAACACCAGTAGAGAGCTCCAGAAGTGGAGACAGTTTGGAGAGATGGAGTCCAGGTTTCAGTGACTCACCTGGGATATGCACCACTCTTCTAGGGTGATCTCTGTAGATGTCCATCATATATAGAGGAAAGGGGTGTGCCTCCATGATCGATTCACTCATTGGGACACGCGTCTCTGCATCGACTCTCGGGTTCACTTAAGAGAGCCTTTCGATGTCTCTAGCAACGACTTTGACTAGCACTCTAGACTGACGGCCTATTACCCTCTTCTGACCTTTTACTTGTCGTTTCTACTTGACTTTTTAGCTTTATTTGACAGTCTTAACTATTTTGAGTTTTATAGTTGGCTTTCCTGCTTTACTTACGTGATCGAACTAGTATAGCTTTAAGCAATGATAGCAAATGCCATTCATTTTGTAATTTATTTCATATGTGTACTTAAAGTTTGAATTGTGATTTTGATAGAAATTATAAATTTTTAATGGTTTTCTTATATTAAACTTTGTGGTTTGATGGTCATCGACACGGCCACCATATGTTATTATCTTAATATTCTTATTGTCTATCAGGTTTTATGTTTGAAAATTTTTGGTTTTCGCATTTTAAGCCGTTATGATGCCAAAATTTTGTTAAAATTTTCACTAACAAGTACATTCAATTATGACAATTTCAATTTTAGTTAACCAGAATTCATACCATCAATGCATGCATGCCATGAATACAAGGGTTACAAATTTTCACATTTAAATTAAGGCTTTTTAACTTTTCATAAGGCTTTTATTATCACCCACCCTAGACCTATTATAGTTTCTATGGGGTCTAAGTAGTATGTTGTAGGCAGGCAAAGCATCTCGTTTTGATGCCACCCTTGTCACACCTTGCTCGCATAAAGCCGAGCTGGTGACTGAGTTAACACCGATTAACTCACAAACTTGCCAGGATCAACAATGCAGTAACTGCAATACAACATACATCTACTACACTAAGATAAGACCTGTATTTTCAGTGGAAGACCTGTTCATAATAATACCTGTAATTGTTTCCCAAATACTTGATACCTAAATTGAGTCATAAAAGTTATCTACATTTGGGCCCGAAGGCATGATATATACACAAAAATATAACAATTTAAGGATCAAGTAATAAAAAGGGAGTACATCTAAAGAATAAAAAAGAATCACACAGGAGTCACAACAACCATGCAACACAATCCTCGCACGTGCAATTGGCATCGTGCTCGAACTCATCATGGACCCACTAGTCATGGGATGAGCTCACTAGCCCAGTAAGTGGAAAGGAAGACCACACAAGGAAAACCACATAAATAGTCACAATACGAATGCATCTATATGCAATTCATTTTAATCCTATTAGCCTAACAACATTACTAGGTCATAGGTTATGTACTACTCACAACCACAGTGTGGGTATGCCCCGTCTACAAGCCGCGAACCCCATCCCGTGATACGCCCAAAGGGTTGTCGGAGAAGGCTCACCATTGGTTCCAAAATTTAAAATGTAAGCTATCTCTTGGCAAATTTAAATGATAGAAAGTAAATGGGTGACTCCACTCAAAATAAAAGCAGTACGATCGACCCCCTGAATATACCACCGGGGTTACCGACTGTCTTAGCGATCAAGCATGCGTACTTCTAACCGCTATAGGAGTTTGACAACCACAAATCGTTGATTCCTCCCAATGATCCCCCAACATGTAAACCCCTATTGGGAAGGGTCATAGCACAAGGGTAAATCACATCCTAGCCACATGCCTCTACATAAGCATAGTACGATTACACAATAGCGCCGCATCCCATACCACGAGCCACCAAACAATCGTTTCCAAGTCGACTACGGCATCTAATCTAGCATATACATCATGTCCAAATGAAATTCATCCATCACATACATTAAGACATAAAGGATGTTCATCATAAAGCAAAGCATAGCATGTTATGTAAATGCACATACAATGCATGTTATGGCATATGTGATGTCTAGTCTACACACAAGTGATATGATGACATGGCTAGACTAACACATGTTAAATGATGCATAACATTTTGAAATTAAATCAGAGTCCACTCACCACTTACTTGTATATGTACACAGTGCTTGTACCCAAAACGAAAAAGATCCGATGTGCGAGTACGCGTATATTAAGTGTAACCTATCATAAACATAATGGTTTATCATTTCATTATTTTGGGGTCAAAATCATCATGTTTGAATACTAAAATCAGGTTTAGAATAATAAATGGGGGTTACCCATCAAATTTGGACCAATTCTGGGAATTCTGGAAAGATAGGTGGGCTAGAGCTATAGCCCACCGGTTTCAGCCTGTCGGTTACACCAGAGCCCAGAAACTGAGTTCTAGGAACTCAGGTGGGCTATGTAGCCCACCGGTTTTAGCCCGTCGATTACACCAGAGCCCAGAAACTGAGTTCTGGGAACTCAGGTGGGCTAAAACCAGAAGACAGGTGGGGTAAAAATACCCCCAATTTTTAAACGAAATTTTTTCCAACCTTATTCCCAACTTTTCTCCGGCTTAGGGAACTTGTTTGGGGACGATCCGGCGACTTAAATCACTTATCTAAGGTCCAATCATATACTCTCAACCTAGATCTAAGATCAAATAAAAAGAAAGGAAGATTCTTACCTCTTTCTCAAGAACACCAATAAAACCTCAAATTCCACTTCTTTTGCTCAAGAACCTCCAAATACTCTAGATCTTCACTAACACTCCTTTCAAATCCTTCAAAATCATTATACACACCTTCCATTAGACCTTAGATCTGATTATCCAAGTAGGATTAGTAAGATCCAAGTGGGTTCTTTCCAAAAAATCAACAAGAGGGTTTAAGAAAGGGGTTTTCCTAAGAATATTTGGAATGTGTACAATACCTACCTCAAATCTAAGATCTCAATGAGCTAATCATTAATCTGGGCTCAAAATACCAAGACCCAGCTTCGGTGAAGCTCTACGGTTGATTTTCCCTTCTTCTTCCTCTTTTCCTTTCTTCTTCTTTCTCTCTCTTCTTTACTCTCCCACCGACCAACTAACATTAATGAGGGAAAAGACAATTAATGTCTCCTCTTTTATACCTGGGCCCCCCAAAATATCTTCTAATTCTCAGGTGGGCTAAATCTTAGGTGGGCTATCTCAAGTGGGCTAAATCTTAGGTGGGCTACCTCAGGTGGGCTATATCTCAGGTGAGTATATCTCAGGTTAGCTAAATCTCAGGTGGGCTAAATCTCAAGTGGGTATATCTTAGGTGGGCTATATCTCAAGTGGGTATATCTCAGGTGGGCTTCAATGGGAATAAACTCCCACATAATATTAAATTACGTTGGCACCCACAAATATTAGTACATACCTTTACTTTTTGTATATGGCCTCATGGTGCGTGTAAGTGCAAGTCTTGGGTGTACGTATTACACTTGGTACCCGCTCGATCATGTTAGGCTAACCTGAGTTCAAGGTCACCCTTGCTACCATATTCCATATAGTACTTGTGTTGGTTCTCTCCGGTTCAGCCCCTATATAATCAAACCAAGTCAATACTAGTAATTAGACCGGGTTTAGAAAGTAAGGTATCATAACCTGCTATGACATTGGGGCTTGCCTCAACCTCTTCAGCTGATAATGCATACATTCTTTCTTGTGGTGGGCCACCTTGAGTCAAGGCGGGCCTGGGAACAGGAGGCTGATTTTGTACCATAGCTGGTTAGTACGGGTAATCTTTTGTAAAATGCCTGAGTGAATGGCAAACGTAGCACCTATTCTTAGAAGCTAGCACTGGTACTGGTGCCCTCTGCACTTGACCCTATGCAGTAGTAGGATGAGGTGGCTACGGGGCCGTAGGGACTGTGCTAGTATTCGGGCAAAAATAAGTAGTACTCGGTCTTCTAGCTAACCGGGGCATGTAACCCAATGACCTATAGGGCTGCTGATATGATGGACCATAATTATTTGACCCATGGAAACACTTGTTCGGGCTGCCTGAATCTGTATAGGGGTTTGATCTCTTCTAAAGTCCGGGTGTGGTAGTGGACTCTCCCTTTTGTTTGTCTTCTATAGTTTTGGCCTTTTGGACAATCTGAGCAAAATCAGTCAAGTCCATGGCCCCCCAAAATTGTGCTAATAGATACTTTTAGCCCTTTCAAAAAATTCTTTTCCTTTTCCTCCACTGTCTTCATGTTTGGAGCGGCAAAGTAAAAAAACTCCTCAAATTGCTGCTAGTACTCAAGGATAGACTTGTTTCCCTGAGTCAAAGCTGAGAACTAAGTCTCTTTTCAATCTCTAAAGCTGGTGGGGTAATAATTTAATAAGAACAATTCCTTGAACTGTTCCCATATTGGTTCTGGATGGGTTGCCACTAAAATAGGCTTAGAAGCCTTCCACCATGAATCAACTTCATTCCTTAGTTGTAACCAACACAAATGAGCTTTTGAGGTTCTGTACATTCTGCCACCTCAAATATCTTCTCCATTTCTTGGATCCATCGAGTCGGCTCTAAAGGGTCACTCCCCACCTTGGTGAAGATAGGTGGTAAGTGTCTCTTAAATGACTCCACCACCTTTGCAGTAGTGGTTGCTAGTGGATAATACGGAGGATAAGCCGGGTAATACTGGTACAAGGGTGGCATCATATATGGAGGAGTGCCATGAGGAGGGAACCGTGGAGTAACCCCAGGTGGAGTACCTTCTGGTTGGTCCTGTGGTGGTACTGCAGGTAATGCACTCCCTTGTGTCTTAATAGGTAATGCACTCCCTTGTGTCTTAACATGTGATACCTGAGGAGAAACACCCCCCGACTAAACTCCAACACCGGGTACAATAGGAGGATCTTGTGGGAAAGGTACCCCATGAGGATGCTGACCCATATGCATAGGGTGCAACTGTTGTTGCTCAATATTCATGAAGGTCTATTGTTGTTGGAATGCTTATTGTGACTATTGGATAAGAGCTGCAACATCATTGGGAGTAACAACAGGAAGAGGATTCAGAATTTCTGGTATAGGTGAGTCCTCAACTATATCTTCTTGTCTAAGACTCACCCATGGTTGAGTCCCCGAGGGTTAGGTGGTCGTCCAAAAGGACGGGAACCATGTGGGGCCCCTTTTGCACTACTGTCGGATCTAGTTCGTACCATGATGTTTTGTACATGGATTGCATCAAGATTAGGTACAATTAAGTGTCACATTTATTTCTTATTCGCACAAAATCCATATACGTCATGAGTCCCATATGTAATCATAGTGCATTCCATCACATAGCATGCGTTCCATACATTGATTTCCATATGGCATCAAAATTATTCTACATAAGCATGCATAAAGATTAACTATGCATCAGCCTATAATTTACATGAAAATAGGCTCTACGAGGCTTGAATAACCATTCCCTAAAATTTGGGATTTTTCAGCCCAAAAATCCACATCAGCGGGTTATACCAACAGGTGGGCCATTTTCAGGACCCACCAGTGGTGACCCGTCGATTCTTCGCGCGGTTCTGTTTTAAGGGCAGAAATGTCTGTATTTCAAAAACTCTTCATTTCTCTCATTTCCCTTTCTTCTCCAAATCGCCCAAGGCATCTAAGAGAAGGTTCTAGGAGCCCTTTGCAAGCCCTATTCACGCCTCCCATTTGGGTTCTGAGCTCCTCAACTACATCCTCAACATCAAGTAAGTGGTTTTTCTCCTTTCTTCTTTGAGATTTCAATTGTTCTTGTTCAAAAACCTCAAAAATTCGTTTTCTTTTGATTTCTTCCAACCAAAATCAAATGTAGTATGTGGATATGATGCTTACTTCATGAATCTCACCATTAATCATTCATATATGTCATTTCTATGGACTGTTAACCTTATTTTCCCAAAATTTTGTTGTTTTAGGGTTCTGCTCATTTCCTCTCTCATTTCTTGCAAAATGTTTGATTAAATGGGTCGACCCACTCACATTTGGTTGCATATTAGTGGTAGGAATGCTACATTGTACATAAGCATCCTTTTTTTTTTCTCACTTTGGCATGAAGTTTCCCCATTTCTAGGTTAGTGTTCTTGGGAAGATTTGGGGCTTTCACTTACTTTGACCTCAATATGCCAAATTACTCACATTTCCATGAAATTGAACCTTTCCTCATATGTTATTGCCAACAATTTCTTCAATGCTCTAGATATACTAGGTTTATGATTCTCTCTGTGAATTTTTCTCCTTTTGGAAAATCTGCAAATGCTCTGAATTATTGCTATCTTTAGCAGTTTCACACTTCTACACCTTAAATAAGTACTTCCATCTCTTGTCTTTATTAGTGTATTGCATCAAGCATTGAATTCTCTATAATGTTCATTTATACACATACGGTTCTTGCCAATTACCATTTACATGTAGTTTCATTTCAACAATGGCATTGTATTTGTACGGTTCTTCTCCTTCGTTTGCCATTCCACCTACATTGCCCATTCAATGTGCTTAGTGTGGGGCGTGTCCCCTTTCCTTGAGGACATATTATCTTGTTTCCTTACTTTCACCCTTTGTTTTACAATTTCCTCTTGGTACCTTATCGGGTTTTGTTACATCTTTCTTTTCAATTTTCAGGATGTCTTCCCGCAAAGGCAAGGGAGCTGCCTCTTCATCTAGGAGTGAACATACTTCTAGTAGGAAGAAGAAAGGTGTTGCCTCCAGTTCTTCTGCCTCTTGAGCCCTATCTGCCAGAGATCGTTCTGGGGACCTAGAGGATAACAACGAGGATGTCTTTTGCAGTCTTCAGGCTGCACTCTCTTGTGATACCTTCTCCAAGAGACCTATTTTGATGGATATGTCAGTAGTGACAGAGGACTTCACTCGGGTTCAGTTACTTAAGAGGTTCACAGCCCTTGGTTGAAAGGCTATGTTATCCGTCGACCGTCAATGCTACCCCAATCTCATCCGGCTATTTTACTGTAACCTAAAGGTGGCCTATGATAACAGGATGTATACTCTCACCAGTAGGGTGAAAGGTCGAGACATTAGGCTGTCGATAGATTTGTTGGTAGGGATCGTGGGTATCTCCTTGGAGGGTACCTGGTACTACTACCCTGCTAGGGGTAAGGCCTTGGGTCCCCACATGAGTAAGACCCTCTAGAAGCACATCTACCAGACCATTTGTGGTAGCGCTGTCCATCCTAAGTCCGAACATCTTTCCTAGCTGAGGTTTGAGTCTTCAGCTGCTTGGTGCAATTTAACCTGCTTCCCAAGGCCGAGCACTAGAACCAGGTGAACTTCATGGCTGCATATGTGGCATACTACCTTTACACTGCTTTAAAAATTCCTCCACACATGTGCTTTTCGTGTGTGATCATGAAGACCATGGAGTACCATGCAGCCCATCCTGCCGATGGTAACTATCCATATGCTTGGTCACTCACCAAGATATTTGAGCACTTCTAAGTAGCTCTTGAGGGTGAAGTGGGTAGTGCCCCCTTGGACAGATTTGGTCGGGGCATCTTATATAAGATGAAGTTGTTTCATCTAATGGAGCCTGTGATGGGGGAGGCAGCCCAGGAGGAGGGTGATGATAAGGATTATGTCCCCGAGGAGGAGGATGCGGATGTGGATGTAGAGATGGAGGATGAGGTCCCCATCAAAGTTGTTCCACCATCTCCAGGTGGAGCCTTTGATTTCCAGGGTTTGATGACTGGTTTGAAGGCACTACTGGAAGACCAGGAGAAACTCCTGACAGGAAAGGCAACCATGAAGGAGACTTAAGCCAGCATAGTCATGGACACAGATGACTTGGACACTAACTAACTTGGACTTATCTTCCAGTGACATGGCGAGGAGCCTAAGATACCTTCAGGAAGATATGGATTTAGTGCACCACTAGTTTGACTATTATGATCAATGCTTGGGTATCAACTCAAGATCTCAGCTGGGGGAGGAGGTCATCGACACTGATGATGATGACGATGAGGATTGATGGGATTATTGATTTTTTTTTCTTCATTGTGGAATGTAATTTGGGATTTTTTGTCTTCTTTTCCTTTTCTCTTGGAAATGTGGTTCTGAAACTCTATCTTCTTCCCTTCTTTTCTACTTATTCTTCTCTTGTTTGAAGTTGTTATATTGTGAATTCTCTTTGGTGTGTGGGAAACTTTTCTATAATTAGGTAATCTTGTTCTTGTGTGAAACCTTTTTAGTATCCCCAACTTATGAATACACCATGGAAAAATTTTTAAGTTTTATGTACTTTTGGATTTTATATGAAGTCTTTTATGTTTTTTCCAACCCCTTGTCTATTTTTTTTTTGGGTTTCGAAGAACTTAGCCTTGCAAGCTGTGTGTCATTATAGCATCGTTGCTCTGATACCACCGTTGTCATGCCCCGTTCACATAGAATCGGACTAGTGATCGGGTTCCCTCTAGGTAATCCAAAATCACTAGGATCATCTGATACAGTAACCACAGCACAACAAGCCACAAGTAATCATGAAATATAATATTCTAGTTCAGTGGAAGTCTTCCCATATACTCTTGATACTCAAATTGTTATACCTAAAATATTTACATGTGGGCCTGTAGGCATAATATTTACACAAGAAATAGCAATTTAACTATCAAGAGCACAAATGGGAAATATACTAAAAGAATAAAAAAGAGTATAGTAAACAAAATCTGTCACTGCTGCCTTACAACACAACCCTCACACGGGCAGCCGTCATTGTGTTTGAATTCTTCAGGGACCCACCAACCCCCCACTGGGGTTTCGCCAGTGGGACCCAACATGGGTTCCTCTACAGAGTATGCTGTAAAATCATCTAAAAAGGTGTGTACACGAGGGGTGAGCTCACTAGCTCAGTAAATGAAAAGAAAGACACACACAAGCAAATGCTTTTCAAATGATACTATATGTATGAGATTCATTTTAATCCTATTCCACCTAAACAATCATTACTAGGTCATAGGTAACGTGCTACTCACAACCACAGTGTGTTGTCCCAAGTTTGAGATGCGTTCTCCATCCCGTGATAAGCCCATAGGGTTGTCGGAGAAGGCCCACTGTGAAAACTCGAAAACCCACTATGAAACCTCAGAAAAGTAAATCGTGGCCGAACCACAACAGAAACTAAAAGCAGTACGATTGACCCTCTGAATATATCATCAAGGTTTTCAACTGTCCTAATGATTAGCCAGGCATACTTCTAACCACCACGGTGGTCCGTGACCGATGCTTCCCCCAAGTGATAACCCAATACGTAAACCTTTGTAGGGAAGGGTCGTAGCATGAGGAAATATGATATCCTAACCACATGCTCCTACATGAGATAGTACAACTGCATAGTACTCCATGTCCCATTCCACGGTGTACGAATGCATTTTTTTTCAAGTCGACTACGGCATCTAATCTAAAAATCTCATACATATTTGGCAAATCATCACCATACCACAACATATAGAATTTAAGGTACAACATGTTCAGTTCTAAATGCATCATTCATATATCAAGACTATGCATGAGAATGACAATCGGAATGTCAATATAGTCTATGAATACATAGGATGCCAATAACACTCCTAAAATAAGTTCAGAGTCCTCTCCCCACTTACCTTTTTTTTTAGAAGAATCAGCACTCGTGGTACGGGTATGATCCGGAGTGAGAAGATGAGTTTCTCAAAACCTAAAACAGATAAGAAGTTTACAAATACGTCCAATTTGGGACTATGATTGATGTAGGATATGGTCACGACGCATATAATAGCGTGAAGAAGGTTGTCGATGAGTTTGAGTTCCATTGGAGCTCATTTGGGCTACAGGTGGGTCATACAGGTGGGTAGGAGAACCCACCTATGCAGACTGTCCAGACCAGCGGGTCATATTGGTAGGTGTGGCACCCACCGGTCCTACCTATTAGTAGACACAGAGGAGACAGGTGGGTCACACTGGTAGGTGTGCACCCACCGGTCCTACCTACCGGTATTCCATGGGTTTTGCTATTTTTCTTCCTTTCTTCATTCCACCTCTTGGAAACCCAATAAGGTGGTTTCCACTCCATTTCCCACACATTTTGAGCCTTATCTACTTGATTGTTCCATGGATCTAAGCTATTAACAAGATTTGGGGAAATTAATCATACCTTAACTTGAAAAACCCCAAATTTTGGGATCCTCTTCCCAAACTCAAATGCTACTTCAATAAGTCCCAAATCTTTATTCTCCTTCTTAAATCCTTAAAGGGAATCATACAAGGGCTCAATTATCTTCTAGATTCAACCATACACAAAAAGGGTTTCATCATATCTTAAGGGTTTATGGTGTTTCTTACCTCAATATGTAGATCTCAAGACACCGGACGCTATTCCGACGACAGAAAGGTAAGATGTGGCTCCGGAATCCAAGGGGGAAGCCTCTTCCCCCCCTTCATTCTCTCCTTCTTCCTCTTTTCTCCCTCTTCTTTACTCCCCCTCACCAAACTTCACTGAAATCATAAATAGGAGAGAGAGAAGGGGTTTAAGTGCTATTTATACTTTGGTTCATAAATATCTTGTAAGGCTTGTTTGGTTTTTCCCATTTATGGATCAAAACACATTAATTTACGTTTACGGGCGAAGTAGACTACATCATCGGCATACAAGACCTCATTTCAAAGAGGATTCCAAAATACACTTGCTCACCCAAGCTGGGCCCGTTGGTGTTCACATTACCCCAACAGGTGAGTCATATTGGTGGGTCTCGCACCTACCAGTGACACCCACTAGTTGGCCAAACAAGCCAACCTTGCTGTATTTTGGAGAAAAATGAAGTCAACATGTATCTTACTCTCACCACATGATGTTGACTAAGATCTTATCATTCAAATATGATAACATACGTTCCCTATTCGTACATGGCCTTGTGATACGTGCAAGGGCATGGCTTTGGCATGTGAATTACTACAGGTACCGACCCAATCTTATCTGGCCACCCCGCATTTGATGTCACCCTTGCTGTTATGTACCATAAGGCACCGGCATCAACCTATCCCGGTTCGGACCCTGCAAGACCAAATCGAATTGACCGGTCAATAAATCGGGTTTGAAGAGTAGGGCTCTACAAGTATGGTGTTCTTTTTATTTTATAAGTGACATGCCCACCTTAGTGGGAGTTGCACCATAGCATGCATTTCATACTATGTGTGCTTTGTTATAACCGTATGTGAGAGTGACTGAATGGATCCCTTTTTCACCACTATATGAGCCACTTGGATCAAACTAAGTTGAACCTATAGATACCCTCTACCTGCGACCATATCATGAAGAGGATGGCCAATAACACTACTTTTACGTGCTCCTTAGGATCATGGATGATGCGGTAAAGCAGGTAACGATTGGGAAAGTGGTTGGGAATAGTCAGATTGACATGTGGGCTTAAGGAAAACTATTCGAAATTACACTCTTGTTTTGTGGCTCATTTTCCAGGCGACTTGTCATATTTGTGTTTCAACATAGTTATGAGCATGTTGCATGTTTTAAGGTTAGCACTGCTCATTCTGAGGGATCGAGAGTGCTAGATTTGGTGTAATTTGATTGCTTAGGGTGCCCTAGATTATTTGTGAGTGATGTGTTATGTTGGTTAGATGGAAGCTTGATATAGCACTCCGACATTTGTACTATCTCGTTAGATTGTATGCTCCATTTACTCTATGATGAGACACCTGTTGGGCAATTGGATCGAATGTTGTCATTGTTGGCAACTAGAAGGTGATGTGGTGTGGCTAAATTTATTAGAGTGGTTCAATAGTTGTTGGATCAATTATGGGAATCTATAATTCAATTTGAACCATCTTGGTTCAATTGTTAATATAAGTGAAGAGAGGTCGTTCAATTGAATTGGATATATAACATTGAATATGTCAATTGTTTTTTGCCCAACTTGGCATCACATGGATTATAATAGGAAGCAAAGCTGATTGGCAAATGATACAATGGAGCAACAATACAATGGGATTCTACAAGTAATTTACATGTGCTATCCATATAAGAAACTAAAAACTGGTGTTGCTGCCCAGTTGGAGTCGAAGAGGTTGGTTTATGGTTACATGTGATAATGGAAAGAAACCGAATTCTAAAACAAAGGATTTTCAAGTCCATGTGTCAACATCCTATTAGTTAAGCTAGTGTTTCAATAGAAGGAGTTTAAGAAGTACAAATCCTATGGGATGTCTTTTTCTTGTGTGAATCGATACCATCCAATACATGAGAGGAGTAGTGTACCTATCAAAGTCTATCTAAAATCTGAAAGTGTGGAAGTTTCCTAAACACGTTACAACTATGGTGATGTGGCAGTTTAATAAAACAAGAGGGAGAGAAATCAGGAAAGGTGTTGTGCTCCTTCTGTGCGTGGGGAGAAGTTGAGTATGAGTAGAATTTCAAATTAAGAGGACTCCATCACGTATGAGCAGTCCAATCGAGAGAGAGAGAGAGAGAGAGAGAGAGAGAGAGAGAGAGAGAGAGAGAGAGAGTGGAAGTTCAATTTCTGGTTTTGCGACTCATGATCACATGCTCTTCCATGATGTTACAATAGAGATAAAAAAATGGGAGACATTATTATTGGGTGTTGTTATCATGTTGATTTAGCATTTAATTGAATGAGGAGCATTCGAGGTGCCGTTTAAGCATCAAGTAAGCAATCATCAATGGGATTACACTGGCTGAGCTAATCCATATCTGAAATCCCTATTTTTGTATTCTAGAGTCTGTTATTGTTGAGAAACTCTAGATTAATGATGTATTGGGTTGGAATTTTATTTTATTGATTTAAAATTGTGGACCTAGCAAGTTAGGGCTTGTCTAGGGTGTGAGCTAGTTGCCCTTGTTTGAGTTGCATCTCAGATTGAAGTAGGGATAGGTGTTCCTAAACCGTTATAGCAGTTGGAAAAGTTGAGTACTAGTGAAATACGAAACCCTATATAGGTATTCCTCCATGGATGTAGGCACTCTAGTTGAACCACGTATATCTGGTGTTATTGTCTCGCATTTACTTTCTATATATATTTCAAGTGCATATTGTGCAGACTGGTGGGACGCTACCTGGTAGACCCAACCACATTATGATATGAGATGGACTTGTCGTTGGTTGCGTGATTGGTAATTACGGGATTGTCCTGGCTAATCTAGAACTTAGAAACTGGATGTTTTGATTGTTGGGTTGCAAACGAGAAAATTTTTGGAACCACTGATTCACCCTGCCTCTCAGTGTCAACCTGGGAACATCAACACCTATGGTAGAGACTTCTAGAATGGACAATTGAGTATGTCTGCCCTGCGTGGGCGAGTGGAAGATGTTAATTAATATGGGACGGACTGGGTCCTGACTCGGTTCCTTCGTGGCTCACCCACTTGGGATAATCATAGACCCACTAGGATTAGGAACCCTAGTTTGTCAGTTCTCTATAAATAAGAGGGTTTTGATCACAAACCAAATTAGGGTTTTGACCTAATCACAAGAGCTCTCTTTCTCCCTATTCTCTTCTGTCACTCCCAATTGAGAGTGTGTGTTTCAAGGATCTCCATTGCAATCCTTGGATTTGGAGGGTGGAATATTACCTAGCAAGATCGCTGTAACCTTTCGTTAGTCGCTGTTTGTGCTGATTGACACTTGGTGCAACCCGATCCATTCCACTGCGAGAAAAGCTACATCGAGGTAATTCTTAATCCCCTATTTGCTTTTCATGTATTATAGGATCAATATTGAACATGTGCATTGTGTGAATACAACATAGCATAATTAATTAAAACATTGAATGATTGAATATGTAATGCACATGTATGCTAAAAGAAGGAAAAACAACGAGTAAACCTTCGGTAGAAAATTGAAATAAAATTTAAAATTCTGATAAAATCAAGTTAGGTAGAGCACATCATGTAAAAATTTTTGAAAAGAGGAATGCTTTGCCAAAAACCTTGGAAAAATAATTTAGTAGGCTTGCAATTCGAGATCTCATTGAAGAGAATTCTCAGGTTTTACTCTGACCAGCAGGGAAGAAAATCCAAAAGAAATATTAAATAAAATTATTAAATTATGAAAATTTTACAATAGCTAGATCATGTGACCTAATATATAACATTTAAGAATGAAGTTTTTAAAAAATATCCCCAAAAAATAATGTAACTAGTTGCACTTCACTGCTGCCCTATTGGGGACAATAGCGAGTTGTCCTTAGTAGAAGTATAATAACTATAGGTGCATAACTCGGAATGAAGATTTGTAAAAGGATAAATGGAGAAGACTTACCCCCTAAACTTTTGTGAAGAGTGTTTTATGGTTGGAAAGGCATGTGCTCAGGAACGATCAGTGTTCTAACTGATGCGAAGTTTAGCAGTAGTTCCTTATGATTCCAGTGCGTGAATCTAGGCAGCTATGACTGAAGATGTCAGATATGTGTCTAACCAATCATGTGGGATGCATGTGTGGGATCCCCAAAACATGTGAGGGGTTATGTATTTATAGTTGGGAGCTCCTTGGGTGCCAAGGAAGGTATATGAATCTTCTATGTAGAGTGTGATCTAATTCATACATGGATAGAGATTTAGTCTGTTTATGGTAAGTGTATATTCCCACAAGGTACCTACCCAGCTAGCAGTTCTGATAGTTCGGATACCTCTCTTATTTCACTATAAAGATGTACTTGTATTTGTACTGTATTTGTATTTGTATTTTTTCGGTGTGATCCTATTTGTATTTTGTCGGTGTGATCCTATTTTGTCGGTCAACAGGATAAGTGGGTCCTACGTATCCCTTATGAATGTACACGTGTCTGTTTCATCTGGTTGTAATATTCTATAAATAGCCAGTTATGGCTTAATGAAAGTAGAGGATCTCTCCCTCAAAACCAGCTTAAAAAAAACTGTCTTATTAGGAGAAGGTGCCTAGGGACTTAAGTATAGACCACGGACCGGATCCACGAGCGATGTGGGACTAAACGAGAGATTGCCTGGATAGACATGCACACACTCTCCCTCGATCCGCCTGGCTCTGATACTAGATCTGGGTTGCTCCGTTCTCTCTCCCTCAAAATCGGCTTAAAAAAATCGGCTTATCAGGAGAAGGTGCCCAAGGACATAAGTATAGACAGCGGACGGGATCCACGAGCGATGTGGGACTAAATGAGGGATCGCCTGGATAGACATGCACCCTTAGTGATGAATCAAAATACCCTTTCTTTGTTAAATATGGTGATACCAAGGTTACTCCTCAACCTCAACCTTTTCCTCCTCCTACTTGTAAACCTCCCCCAAAACTAGATCTCCCATCTCCTACTATTCCTCCATGTTGTATGTACACACCAGGATCCTCTTCTTCTTCCCCTCTTAAAAGTTTCCCTAGTTGCTTCTGATTCTGGCCCTGATACTCATGGTGTTTGGCATGTTTGGAAAATTAAGCCTCCAATTCATCCCACTGGACAACCTTCAGAAATATCCTTAGCAGAAGCAGCTTTGAATTGGCAAGCAGAAAATGCTATTGTTCAAAATCAATACCTTGAAAGAATTCTTAGCCAAACCCAACAAACTCATGGTACTTTGACTCATCATGATCATCTTCTACAGTCTTTACAATGAGAAATTGATCAAGTTCATGCAGAGCTTACTGGAATTGCTTCAAGTGTAGCAGATACCACTACTGCCTTTGCTCTTATTGGTAAAAAAGAGAAACATCTTCGATACCTTGAAGCTCAACTTCATAGTCTTCAGAGGACTCATCCCCTCTCTTCTGCCACAAGCTGACAACAACCACTTCCTGTCACAATTCCAAGCTTCACTCCACAAGATCCATTTGCTATGTATGCCCCTTCGGCTCCTCCAGTTGTCTCTTCCCCAAGGACATTTCCTATTGAAGAACTTAAAGAACTTTAACAACAACAACATTCTTTTCCAAAAAGAACCAGAGCTACTAGAGGACGTACTCATGGTAGACTTCCTCTAGCCTGGATGTCTACTGCTGCTTTGATGGATCTCAGTGAAGAAGAACCAGATGCCCTACAAGACACCCCCTCTTTCACCCCTTATCCTATGACAGTTTCCTACCCAACACCCCCACCTCCTATACCAATTAAACCACTTCAACCACCTAATTCCCCTACTACCACCACTACCCAAACTACCCAGTCCCTCCATGCCATTGTCACCCCCTCTATAAACATTCTGTCTGATTATCTTACAAACCTTACCCTTCCTAATCCTCTTCCCTCTCTCATGAATGAAGGTCCTCGCCCAACTACCCCTCATGTCTCAGAAATAGATGATGATCCTGAAATTCATAATCCTCCTGATACCCAGCATAGGCAGGAGGTAATTAGTAGATTCTTCACATGTGTTTTCTAAAGCCTTCTAGGTGTTATAGGGCCTTATATTGAGTCTAGGTACGTCCCTTGGGTGTCAAGGTACTAGATTTGGAAGAAGATTGACAAAATCCCTACAAAATCGTAAGATACGATAGAAATTGTTCTCTAGACAACATAGTTGACCTTTGACCGACATCAACCCAGGTGAAAATAGCGTCGACCAGAGTGTATCCGACATCGGCTTTATGTCAGTACAACTTTGGCTCGAATTGACTTAGGAGGTTTAGTCCAATTGGGTTTGTGACTCAATTTAGGACCAGTCTATGTTCTTTGGAGTAGTCTTGGCCAATTCTATGTATGTCAAAGCCATCAACCATTTTGAAAACATTTTTGTTCATTTGATTAACCATCCTATGCCAGGACGAAAATAAAAGTATACTACCTTGGGTGAGGATGTAGCCTCGACCGTAAATGCATGAACCATCCGCATCTCATCATTGCATAGCCCTTCCAAGGGTGACAAAAATATGGTGTCTACAGACGGGATTGAGGAGAGGGGATAGGGTCAAAGTTGGTGGGGGGGAGGGGGAAGAGGCATTCAATGAAGGATGAGTCAAGTGGGTTCGAGGTGGTGAACGAGTTTGGAAGAAAGAGAGCTAATTCTTTGGCAATGAGGCAAGGACTAGTTAATCTTTCTCCAGAAGGGGAGATGATGAAATCAATTTTTATTTTGCAGGTGTTGACCTTGGAAACAATGTGGTAAAATGTAGTATTTTTCCGATCCCCCTCATTAATGTAGATATGTCTAGACTTTTGGTACCAAAACTTTTTTTCAGTATCTAAGATCCATTTAAGCTTGGCAGAGAGGTTGGAGATGTCATGTAGGGCAGAAGAGTTTTCCAAGTTGAGCACGCAGTTGAAAACTTGAAATAGGAGGCTTTGAGTTTCTCAATGTGCCTAAAAACATTGTTCTTACATTTGCGCAGAAGTCTACTCAAGCAGGTGATGCATGTCATAAGATTGCCATGACCCAATGAGTTCCATTTTTTCCAACAGAAGGGGATGAAATCAGGATTGGAGTACCAAACATGTTGGTAATGGAAAAGTTTCTTAAATTTTCTCCCATGCAAGGTGGTGTACCTCTCTTAAATTCTATTTTAGTAGGTGGTATCCTATGCCTTATGCTCAAAGAATCCTTTCCCATTGGATATAGATTCAGAGAAAAAAAAAATACCTGAAAGGCAGCGTGGGAGGGGTGAGCTGACCACCCCACCCCTCATGAAAGGCAGAATCCATCCCTGTTGATGCTTCCGCGAGAGCTCCCACTGGTCTAATGGTGGTGCAATAGGCAAGCTGTCTTTTAGAGTACCTTCTCCCTATTCAAATATAATTTTTTTGATGAAGTTCTTCTAGTCCAACAATTTTCTGGTCCAACAATTTTCTAGGCATCTTCTCGTAGGGGAAAAAAAAAAACTTTCTAGGCTCAAATATTTCCCACATGATAGATTGGACATATCTCAAATTTGTGTGGATAGGTGGACCTGAAGGTCCCTTGCACATATATCAAGTTTCAGCCATTGGCCTAGTGGCAAAATAATACTGAGTTTTTCATCACTCACGGTGAAGATAGAATATCTTCACTCATAGGTTCTAGTGCTCGAATGAGACTCTTGAAATAGTGGGATAATTAGTTCGTACATTCTTATATAGGGGGAGGCAATTAAGGCATCCGGGTGGTGAAATTCTCATCACTTAAGAAGGAAAACTTTAACCAATAAAATTTTCAAGATCCATTAGAAAAGTTAGACCTTTCTAAAAAGAAATAGACAACTAAAATATAATGAATAGGCCAATACATGGGATGAAATATGGTTCATCTAAATCTGAAAATTGACATGTGGCTGACTTTACCATTTTCTAAATATCCATACGATCAAGATTGCAAAATCACCATTCTTTGTGATAAAAAATGGTGTTAGTGTAGAAATATTCTCTAGCCTTATTGGCTAGAAAACTTTTGCCTATGAGATTAGGCCAAGGGGTGAATTTACCGTCAAGATGTGAGCTATGTTATAAAGATAAAGAGTAGAGAAAGAGTCTGTCTCATATTTTTCTAGAGTGTGATTTTGTGAGATTTTTTTGGACATAATTTTTAGCCTGCTGTCTAGTAGTGTGGAATTCGCATAATAATTTTTTGGAGTTGAGCAAGTGATGAAAGAGAAAACGCTAGGGGATTCATTGTGACGAACACATTTAAGTCTGCATGCCAGAATTTTTGCAATAATTTTATAGAAAACATTGCATAAACTAATAGGTCTGAATCCTCAACCATTAAAGCTTTTTTTTTTTTTTTTTGTGGGAACGAGGCTGACCAAAAATGTGGTTAGTACCAAAAGGACAAGAAATGTCCAAGAAAAATTAGTAACAAAATTACAGAAGTCCATGTTGAGCAAATCTCAATTTTTTTTTTAAGAAAAAGTGGCTTTGAACCCAACCGCACCAGGAGCCTTACAGGCACCAATAAAGAAGAAAGACCTACGGAATTCATCAAAAGATGGAATTTCATGTCGGAGTTCAACTTCAAAGCTATTCAGAACATGAGGAAATATGCATTAAACAAAGGAGGGATCAAGGGGGTTGGATGTAGTGAAGAGAGTTGACAGAAAAGAGGCGATGTCTTTTCTAAATTATTGATGATTTAATAAATATAATAACTTTTTTTGAAATCTATGAAATTAAAGCCTGCTTTAATGGTGTATTAGTCTGTCTGAGGTCGGATTAGTCCAACCAGTAGAAACCCAGAACTCGACCAAGAATGACCCGGCTCAACCGATTGAAACCACCTTTAGGACCCATGTTTCGAAAAAAAAAAAAAATCATGCGGGAGAGGAACTCTACAGTGTACACCAAGGGCGTGCCAATCTTTTTCCGTGAACGATTAAATACATCAGAGGGGTTTCATTTTATGCAAATGACCCCGGTCCCTCTTTGACGGGCTCCACATTCCTACGCAGCATGGAGGCGTACATGGCCTTTTTGGTTGATTTTCGTTCCAAATTGCAGTTGTAGTCTCGAAGAACCACTGCAAACAAAGGGAGGGTTTTGGCGAGGGATTTGCGGAAAGCTTATCAATGGCTGCTACTGGTGGGAGCAGTTCTTCAAATCCATCCTCTGCTCCGAAAATACTCTTGGCGAAACCTGGTTTGAACCGTGGCGGCGGAGCCGGTGGAAGCGAAGACGAATCTGTCACTCTTCGGTCTCGGCTACCACCTCTTGCATCTCTTAATCTCCTCTCTGATTCTTGGGAATTTCACACGGATCGGATTCTTCAGGTAGGTTTATTGTGACCCCTCACGAGCACCTTCCGGTGTCCCTTCCTATAAGTGAAAAAGATGTGAGAAAGTTTCCATTTTATTTTTTTACAGTTCCTGACTGAGAACACTGATTTCACTGTTATTGGAGTAATTGGACCTCCTGGGGCTGGCAAGTCGACCATCTTGAATGAGCTTTATGGGTTCGATGCTTCCTCACCTGGTAAGGATCACTGTTGAGCATTAGCAAGCTTCACATTTTCTTCTCTTTAGGGTAAAATATGTAGGCTACCAATATCTGCCACTCAAATGATGCATTGATCCATCTGAATTAAGATGGCATATGCCAACATCTGGTTTAAAGCATGTACACCATCCGCAACATAAGAGGTTCTGAAAGGTTCATGGTTGAACTGGCATGGAATTTACCTTAATTTCAGATGTAGTTGGTGATGAACTGTAATTGAACCCACAATGTTCATGGTTGAGCTGCAAAACATTAACCATTTTTTCCCTTCCTTTTTTTTGGGGAGGTCATGGTATCTTTAATTGTATCTTTAGCTTGATTTTTCACAAGTTTTATCTGTTTCAAATACTCTGCACTTGCGCAAAGGACTGGTCACCATTGGCAAGTTTTGAGGTTAACCCATATTTCTAAGGAGAGAGAGTCTCTAATATCTTAGATTTAAAATCTTACCTATATATCACTAATATATTGTCAATGGTGTTTTGGAAGTTCTTATTTTATAGTATACATCTATCCATAGACCACAATCTATAGCAAACACTTGGCTATTTGTAGAGAAGATGAGGCTTGTGGATCATCTTTATGTCCATTGTAAAGTTTTTTGGGCCTTGGGGTGCTTCTCTTTTCTCTTTGCCCTATTGTTTTGTTAGTCATCTTAAATGATACGCTTGATGTATTTCTATGATGGTCTATGGTACTTCTAGCTTGAAGAGCCAAATTCTTTGGATTTCGGAAGACCCTTCCCTATTTATGGTGGTTTATTATGAAATAGAGTAGAGGAGGTTTCAAAATGGAAGCTGGTTTCCTTTGGAACTCCTCAAAAGCAGGTTGGCTACTGATTGTGGAATTTTGTCATTTAAAAATTTTTGATGGATTGATGTAGTTGTTCATGGAGAAATTGGAGGATAGGCGTCTTAGGAATTGGAGTTATGTAACACCAGGAAGGAGTGATATTGTGCAGATTAGAGGAGCTAAAAGAACAAGGGATAGCTGAAAACGACCTGAAGGGAAGTGCTACGAACATGCATGGATATCTCACTTTTCACTCGGAAAACTTGATTCTGAAGTGTACTTGCATGTTCTTGCCCTACTGATACCCATATTTAGATTCCCATCTTGAATTAACCTTAAGATTCATTTGCTTTGTCTTGGAGCCTCATCCAGAGTCGAACCTTGGCGCAACGGTAAGGTTTCTGATCACTGTTGTGAATGAATCAAAATAAAATCTAACCAAACTATGAGATAGTGGTAAGAAAGGGGTCGAACCCACAAAGAACTAGAAGGCTATATTTACTATGATTAAGATAAATATGTTTTGTAAATCAAATTTATAAAATTTAGAACTAAAATTAAACTAAGTAATCCAATTAACAAAGATAAGAATTAATGAGAAGAAACTATCCTTAGGTCTCGAATCTGTTTTGGTATTATTCTCAATCTCGGGTTCATACTTCGGTCCACTGAAACTATAAGTTCCAATGCAACCACAAAAATATAATCTCTGGCTACCCTAAGCATAACTTATCCTGTCAAGCACTATCATCTATTACTTTCGCTTAGCACACTTAGTTTGATTGGTTAAAGGCTATCATTAGTGTTTGCCATAAAAAAACATAGAATACGATTGTTTGAATAGAATAACTGAATCACAGAGACACGTATTCTAAACTAATTTAACTATTAAATATCATCCACAATGGGAAGGGGTCTTTAACATCAAATGATCAAGTAAAAATTTCAACCAGAAATTAAATAACAATAAATTAAAATTTCATCTAAACCTAAAGATAGAAAGGGGACTTAGCCACTCATGGTTTGAATGAACGAAGGGCAGCAACGATGATGGTGGTGATGAAACCTAGGTGCAATGACAATGATCTCTGTGCAATGATGTTCAGGAAAATCCGTCCCAAAGAAGGTGCGATCCAAGAAGAAGGGAGAACCATAAAAAGAAAGAAAGAAAAAACAGCAATGGATAGAGTGTGTGAGGAGTTGATATGGGCAACTATATCCTAGAGAATGAGTGTGAAGAGTCCCAGAAGAGAAGGACCCAAAGGAGATATATATAGGGAGAAAGAGGGTTATGTGTGATGAGAGAGATGGAATTCAATTAGGAGAGAAAAAAGGGAGAGATAAGGGTGCGTGAGGGATAGCCGTGAGTGAAAGGGAGAGAATGTAGGTGAGAAGAGAGAAAATAGGAGAGAAAGAGAAAGATGCAAACATGGGTGAAAAGAGAGAACCATGAGAGAAAGTAGGAAAAAAAGTTGAAAGAGAGAGAGATCTACTAGGGGAGAAACTTTAGGACAAAGAGAATCCTAGTCTAATTTGGACAAGGAGAGAGAAAAAAGATGCGAGAAAGTAGGAAAAGGGGTGAAGGATGAGAGAAAGTAGGAGAGGGAAGAAGAGAGGGACGTGTGAAAGAGGGGGAGAAGGAGAAACCGTGGGGTTTTCTCTCTCCTCAATTTTATTTTTTATTTTTTTATTTTTTTATGCTCTTCTTCTCTTGGAAATTCCAACTCTACCCTTGATCCTTTGCCCTTGCTTCTAGACTGAACCACCTTTATCCATTTAGCATCAAACCCGTGCACATCTCTTAAAAACCCTGCAATCAAAGAACATCAGAATATGTAGTCAAATTAATCATGAAAATCCAATTACAATTAATAATTAAATAGTAATTTCATGAATAATTACGATCCGATCAGTTTCTCCTAGGTGGTGGGCTCGAGCCGGGAAACAGCCTATCCACGAAGTGGGGCTGTGTACATTATGACCCTCCCTAGACCCCGTAGTGGTGAGAGCCTCGTGCACTGGGTGCACCCTTTTTTAGGAGCTATGGTATTTTTCTCTTTTGTGGGTTGCTTTTACACTTTCTATAGGTTTTGTTTCTGGGTGTGGGGATCGCATGGGTTGTGATTAGGATTTAGGGTCTCAAATGCTTATTATAGTTTATGGTTGATGAGTCCAGGGTTTAAATGGTGTTTGATAGCCTAAATTCTGTGCTGGTCTCGAGGCGTCTTTGTTACTTTTATGTTTGTTAAAATTGTTTATGTTCAGTCATTTGCAACGAGTCCTCAGTTGCTTTCATTATTTCTAATGGTGATTGGGCCCCCTCCCTTGCTCTCCTCCCTTCTATTGCTTATTATCTCGTATGCCTTGCCTCCTCTTCCTTGGTCCACGTGGTAGAGGTGAAAGTGTTGTTGGCTTCTGTTAGCTCCTTCTCAGCTTGGGCCTTTGTCAGAATGCGTGGTCTCTTTGGCACAAGATTGTGTGGTTTAATGGTCACATCCCTGCCACATCTTCACTGTTTGGCGAACCTCATCCATTGCCAGGTTCAGGTCTCCCCCTCTTGCTGCTTATGCTGGATGGTGTTGAAGACGTTGATTACCTTTTCTTTTCTTGCCCCTTCTCCTCTTTAGATTGGAAAAGAGTTTTGAGAAAATGTTGGCCAAGCAATAAAATAATTCTCCCCATTGCGAGAGAATATATTTGGGAGGATATAACTTATGCTGGGAAAATTATTTGTGACATTATTGGCAAGCTTGCCTTTGGTGCTGCTATCAACCATATTTAGATGAAGCACAATCTTCATAGGTGGACATCTAACTCCCGATCCTTTGATAAGATTTGGAATTCCATTTACTTTGATGTTATCTCTAAACTCTCCTTGTTACTTAATGTAAGGGATACCCCAAGGAACATGCTCATTGTTGTCTAAACCCTCTTCTCTTTTGCAAGCTGTTGTCCCCTCTTTGTTGGACTATGACTGACACTGAGAGGAGGTGAGTAATTAATTCTTTTTCCTTCTTCAGACCTACTGTACTGTATTTGGTTCCTGGCACACTTAACAGTCACATACACATTTTTGGAGCACAACCCTGTGGCAAGGTCTACTTGGTGTGCACACCCATCCTGCAAACAAAACTCCATGTACACATGCAATCCATAACACAAGATATATGTCATTTGGTGAGTTTCCTGCATCCATGGAGTAATACCACTATGGGCTTCGTATTTGCTGAACGCTGAGCTGTTAGCCAGCTACAATTGACAATGGCAACTACCCCTGTTTACTCAATACACAACCTAAGTGAGTGCTACAATGCCGAAAATGATAGTCACAACTACCGGGGAGCTACAACTCCCGTGTCCTGTACCCATTGAACACCCCAACAAAATAAAGTCAACAGGCTTATACCTTGCCCTACAGTGATGCACTTTTACCTAGGTATTCACCAACACACAACCTAGCTATTCAAAAGGATATAAGAATCCAAATAAAAAGTTTAAGTAGTACATACCCCTAGAACCCTTGCATACATGTTGAATCTTGATACCTGTTGGAATCACCAGTCACCAACAGTGCCTCAATGCTCATTGGAATCTTCAACAACCCCTCAATGGTGGAGAACTTGAATTTTCAGGTATGCTTTGCGTGTGGGACCTTCCTTCTCTCTCTTCTCTTTCTGGCAAAGAACCTTCAATTTGTGTCAATAGTAGCTCACCACCCTTAAAGACCTTTAATGGTGCTTCAATGGTCAATGCACTCCTTATGCTCCCTCTTTCCCCTTTTTTTTTTTTTTTTTAATTCTGAGGGCTTAGACACTCTAGAACCACCCACAAACCCCTTAATCACATTCTAGGGGTAATTTGGGGAATACAAGAAAAAATTGCGGGCAAAATGGACAAATGACCAAGATATGTTTATTTTGATGTTGGACAAATGAAGGGGAATTTGGGAGGGGCATTTTTGTAAATTCAAAGGCCATTTCATGATGAGGGGAGTGTGACAGTCAAGCAGCACGGCCTATGGCTGTCTGATCTGACCTCAAAATTACGGGTGCATTGGACTGGCTTCGATCACTGGATGGCACAGCCGATTTGTGGGACAAATAGGGAGCAATCAAATGGAATCTCTATTGTGTGTACAGTGCGGTCCGCAACACTCGATCAAGAGATGCTTTTGTACTTCGCAGTGCACGATCCTTGCTGCTTTTGACTAATGAAGGATGCGATAACGTCTCGGTCAATCCACCTGACACGCTTTGAAGATCGCCAAGCAATAGGGATCTGGGATCATTGATCTTGATCCGACGGCCCATAGGCCTTTGAAAATGTACAAATGCGACACACATTGAGTCTTAAAGGAAAATACTTCCCGAGAGGGGCCTTCCTTTGGCCTTTCTTTGAGGCAATGTGTTTAGCAGGTGATAAAATACTTAGCTGTTGGGGGCCTTGATGCCTTGTGCTGGCCTGCCTTGACTGTAGGCATAGGGTTCTTGTGCTGCGGGCACAGGCCTCTGTACCGTGCGCATGGGGCCTCTATGTTGTGCATGCGGGGGCTCCTGTGCTTTGTGTCTTGGGGCCTCTATGCTACTGCCAAGCTGCATCCATGTGCTGTAGCTATAGGCATGTGCAAGCCAGCCCTACTAGTTGCCATGCAGAATTGCTGCTTCCTTGGCTTCCACATGGCACATTGCCACCTCCTCAAGCTGCCATATCATCACCCATGCTGATGTCCGATGGGATCCAGAACTCCAAGACTAGAGTGCAACCACTCATTGTGACATTTCAGTGAACACCTTGACCTTCTGGAGTGATCGCATGGAAACGATCACAACTCTCATTCACAGTCAGATTGATGCGATTCCAGTTGCGTTGGAAAGATGACTTGATGCTCTACAACTCTCCATAAAATCCCTTCTACCAATTCTGCCACATGGCCTGCCCAAAATGCCTTCGAAGTTGACACATGTTGCAACTGCCACATTTGACATGATTTGCCACTTGTACACTATATACTTCCCCAACTGACAGTGTTGACCACAATGACAACTTGTTAGACAAAAATCTCCCCCTTTGGAGGGCAACACTAATCATGCATCGACACTGGAAAACTTATACTGCTTTACCTGCAACATGTACTGACACTGGCAAACTTAACACTCATCTAATTGTAACTGGCACCGCAAATTCTCTCCCTAGACTGCTCTCCCTCATTCAGTGATTAAAGATCCTCTCTCCTCATTTGACAACAAGTCCAAAGGGTCAAACATGACTTCCCCTAAGTCCCAGATGGGAGCAAAATCAATAGTCAACATGCTCCTCCTTTTCTAGTGCACCTAGTGCTTGAGAAGAGTAACTACTCCCAACATCTAACGAAGGTATCCAAAGACCTCCTTGAATATTTATGGCATTGGTATTATCATAGTACATTAGAACTACTGCCTGATCCACTTAGATACTTAGATCCTTCAACATTTGCTTCATCCACAACGCTTGTGTAAAACAAGATGTTGTTGCAATATACTTTGCCTCTGGTATCGAAATTGAAACTGAGTCGTACTTCTTGTCGTGTGAAGCTACTAGATTGTTCCCCAAATAAAATGCACCTCCATTAGTGCTTTTCCTCTCATCAACACATTCTGACAAAGTGAAGCCTTTGGTCTTTGGATACCACAACCCACATGATGCGAATCCAAGGAATCAGATTGCTTATGGACCCACAAAATAACTCAAATTGAAATTTAAATGGCAATTCTGTAAATAGGTGGAAGTCTAGAAGGAATGGCAAACTTGTAAATAATTTGAAGTTTCTAATAAAGAGTGGCAGGTTTGTAAATAACAGAATATGCAAGGGTCTGGATAGCTAAATAAAGGTTGGACACAAAGGTAATTAGTATTTATTTGGAAGGGGTAGACTAGGAATGATAGAAAGCTTAAGGGCAGGGTGTAAATAAGGGGTTAAAAGAAGGGTATTAATAATGAAAGAAGAAATAAGGAAGCTCACGATTTGGAGTCTTCTTCAACCTTGGAATAGGTTGTAGCGGTGAAGTCAACAGGACTTTGAGATGGAGAACTCACCGGTTAGGCAGCAGCTTGGTCTGAAATTTCAAAGGAGCGATCGCTGCAGCAGGTTGCCTATGAATCCAGCACCACAATGCCTTGGCAGCCCAGATCTGAATGTGAATCGAACCTGCAATTGGGCTCGGCACAAGGGATAGACCCAGATCTGAACCTGGGTTCGATTCTCTCCGTAGGAAGACCAGTTGAAGTTAAAAGTCTAAGGTTAAGGTCGCCCAAGAAGGGGAAACCTTTGATCAAAACTTCAGCCCAAACAGATCAGGCATAAAAGAAATCGATGCACTTCATGAGTGCTGTATCTACCGCCCAGAACAGGGGTTTCAGCCAGCAAGGGAAAAACAATAAAAGGAGAGGAAAATAAGGAGGGAAACAGAAGAAGATAATAGAAAACCAGAAGAGAGAGATGGAGGTCATGGCAGTCAATATTCAGCCAAGCAAACATTCAATTTTCAAAACTTCAAGTCTGAGTTCTTCACTAGAGTATTACATGGCTATATAAGAAAATTCAAAGCATAAATTTGGTTGCTAATTAAAATGGGAAACTAACCTATATAGAAATTGGAATAGAATCTCATTCAAATAAAAATCTACCAAACTCATTCTATGTCTGAAAAGGAAAGTAAATAAGGAACCAAATCAAAGATAACTTTTTAAACCCATCGCCCAACTGCATCACCACACTCACTAGTGCCCTTTAGATATCTGAAAATACTCTTCACCAATACTGGTAGAAGTCTCTTTAAGCCCATCTTGGAATCTTGTTACCTTACATACTACTTGCAAGATGCCAGGGCTATTTGCTATCAGATACAACAAACTTCCAATCATTGGCCTATATGAGGTGTGGTCAATTGATGGAGATTCATCATCCTTACTCAACTTACACCCAGTCATTGTAGGTGTAATGACAGGTTTGTAATCCTCCATGGTGAATCTTTTTAACGTCTCTCGTTGATTGATTTGCAGACCCAAAAAATAAGACAGTTCTCCTAACATAGACATCTCAAACTTATTTTGCATCCTCTCTGCATAGTCCTTCATAGCTTTTCTTTTCTGAGAATTAAAATATCAAAGCTAACCTTCCATTTTATTTTAACTGAAAAGGCAGAGCTTTTGAAGGATGTATAACAAAATTTAAGGAGGAAGAAAGGAAAATATCTGACATTTTCATTATGAAAAAGCTGTTCAATTTCATTTCTCAAGTAATACTTGCTTCATTGATTGTTGAGTTGTTGCAGAGTTATTGTACGAGATAAATTTAGCTATGCTACCTTGTAGGGATGTTGCCTCCTTTTGCAACGCAGACGGAGGAAACTAGAGCAATGGCAAGGCACTGCACTGTGGGTATGGAACTCAGGGTTTCTGCTGAGCGGCTTATACTTCTTGATACCCAGGTATTCTATTTATATCTCCCTGTCTGCTCCCCCTTTTAGTTTTGAGTTTTTGTAACAAGTAATCCAGAGGGTGATTTGGCTTTAGATTAACCTTCTAATCACATGCTGTGGAACATCGTGTTTGGTTGTGAACAAAATTATTTATTGGGTCTAAGTAGGTTGTTTATTTCCCAATTATAATAAGACAGAATCTTAGCTCCACACAGGTTCCCAATATGTGCTGATCCTCCTCACCAATGTTAACTAATGTGAAAAAGAAAAAAGAAATTCTGAGATGAGGAAGCACATTTTGTTTAGCATGCTAAAGACATTCTCTTGCCACCACTAATGTCACTTTGCAGTTCCATTCCAGAATAAAGTCTAGTTTGGTGAAATCTCGTAGCTAGCTTTTCTAAGAACTGTTACCTTACCCTTTGACGAATACATTCCTCTTTGTGGACAAAAAAAAAAAAAAAAAAGGGCGTACTCGAGGCACGAGGCTCCCGCATGTGCGAGGTCTAGGGGGGAGAACTATGCAGTCTTACCCAGAGAATGTCGAGAGGCTGTTTCGATTGCTTGACCACCAGGTCACAACATTCATCTTTATGGACTAGTAGCTTGAAAATTTCTTAAGAGTAATTTGTGGGGAATCCTTGATGGGAGTGGGAGAACGAACCATACATGGAGTCTAGATTACACAATGCCAGAAATTTGTATCAGTTTGGTGTTCAGCACATTGGTGAAAAGGCCTCAAAGGTATGACTCTGAAGATAAATGAAATAGACAGGATTGGCCTTATAGAGGATTTATCAAAGTTATTGGGAAATGGAGATGTTGAGAAGGTTGATCCTCTTCTCTGGACTATTTCTTCTTATCTAGTTTATTGATTCTATTTCCCTTTTCTGGTTTGTTTGTTTAAATACCTATTGTGTCTTCCTCTTTTCTAGTGAGGGTTTCATGCTTTTTTATTTGGAATTTGCAAGATTTGGAGATCCCAAATGCTGTAAGTTTGATTGGAGTGAAAAATATTGATGCTGCAAAAGTATGATTTCTTGTCAACTAGAGAGCTACATTTTCTGGGAAGAGAAGAAAAGGAGAAAGAGAGTGGGAAAAGAAAGGTTGCTCAAGATCGGGGTTGGGGGGGGGTAAGGATTAAAGTATCGGTATCGGTCGCCGTATCGGTCGGCCAAAATTAAGATACGTATCAGAGGGTATCGTATCGGAGATATGCTAAGATACGCTAAAGATACACACATAAATGGATAGGGAACACATTTTTATATACTTTTGTATTAAAAAACCGTTAAAAAAAGCTATGTATGACATGTAGAATGCATAAACACTAAAATAGAGTGTATCACATTGATAGACAAGTATGTTGAATTGAAAATGTTCAAAATGATGAGGTTTCTTATAGTTTTTTCTGTTCTCATTGCCATTACCACTGTGATGAGTCTCATGAAGAGTGTCGTGGTGGTTCAAATCCTTGGCTAGGACCTATACAAGAATCCAAATAAAGCAAATAGGTCAGATTAATTTGGAGTTTCAAACTTGGACGAAATTGGAAATGGTTTAAAGGGAGTTTTTATAACGAATACTTGAGAGCAAAGCCTTTTCATTTGGTTTTAGTGGTCCTAGGGGGGTGAAGATTTTTGCAGGAAAAGCTATATATTCTTGATTGGATAGGATTTGGGATAAGATGGTGGTCACTTGCTTTGATTTGGTAAATTTTGAATTGTGGATATTAAACTTAGGGTAACCCCAAGGGGGTAGCTCAGTTGGCAAAAGACCAACTCACAATAAAGAGGTCAAGAGTTCAACTCTCCTTGGGGCCCTATAATGTAAGATCAAATCACAAGGACTTGATCACAGACAGGATCTCAAAATAATAGATAAACTCAGTTCTTGATCTAGGGCAGTAAGTAAGAGAAATCTTGCAGAGCATACAATAGACCACAACACAGGGTGATGTGGGAGGGTGCCTAGACAACTAAGTTTCCTACAGGGACTACTCAACTAGAACAAGATAAACTCAATAGGGCTTGGATTAGGTTAGGTTCAATAGAGCTCAGTAATAATACAGATTTAGCATGCAAAATAATGAACTAATTAACAGAGCAGCAATGATCAATAATAGTCTAAGCAGAAAAACACATAAACTACTTAAGTATCAAATGGGGATATGGGGAAGGGAACATAGCAACATGTATATATTAGGTTTAGTGCAAATAAGCCAAAACACAAAGCATGATAAGCAAACCATACAATTCTCTAAAATCTGCCAGCTAGTAAAGTAAATCAGGAGGGATTCTTTAAGGACAACAGAAAATAAATGGCTTGAAAACAGAGAATAATTTCAGATTTCATTTGGGGGAATGGGAAGATAACAAAGGAGTCAATGGAGGTGGAATGGGGAGGGGATTTACTTACCTTATTACTGTCCAGATCTGAGGAGAAGATAAGAGGCCAAGGTCTTCCAAAATACAGAGATGCGATCCACTTTGGTTGATGGAGAAAATCCAGCTTGTAGTTGAAGTGTTCATTAATAGTTCAGATGGAGCTTGTATGATTGAGGGAACCTTCAGCAGTTGCGAACAATAGATGCAGCAATGTAGTACTAACAGCGAGAGACAGAGAATGAGAGAGAGAGACGAGAAGAGAGAGAACAACGAGAAAGAGAGGGACTAACAAGAGCGAGAGAAAAGGAAGAAACGAGATTGGGGAGAGAGGGAAATCGTGGGGGGTTGGGGCTGTTCTTTTGCTTCAATAATTTTCATTAATTGAAAACGAAAACTGATGGCCAATGGCCTTACAAATATAATGGAAAAATACTACCAATAATAAAAGATTTACTTTAGGAACACAATCTCTGAAATAAAAAAAAAAACCTAATAGACCAATAAGGTAAATATCTAGTTTCCTAATTATTCAAAACAACTAAATAATAAGATAAACTAAAGCAAAACTGTTAAAGTGAATAAGATCTGGTGGGGGCCACCGGCCATATATATTGGCTGATTGGGAGGAGAGAGAGTCATATCCAGCGCTGTGAAGGCTGGTTTGATTCTCCCTCCTTTCTTCCTTCTTCCTTCTTCCTTCTAGTTTCCTTTTGTGAGACCCTCCTCCAGCTAAATAGAATGCAAACGTGGCTGGTTCTTGCGCTTACGCAGTCGGTACACGTGGATGTCCCCATCAATTCTCCCCGGTTTGGAAGAATTCACCTCCGGTGAATTATGGCTCATGTTGTACTCAAATAGATCCGGGTTTAGTTGTTGGATTTCTTGCACCATAATCTTAGTGTTGTCAATTTCCGGACGTCCACGCCATTTGACCAAGAACTCTCGAAAACCTCTTGTATGTGTGGATACAATCCTCTCATCAAGGATTTACTTAATCTCTTCAATTTTCCTCGTGACCTTAGGTACATGTGGTAAGGAGGTTGGGGGAAGTGGGTAGGTTGGTTCAGCAGTCTCATAAAGGGTGAAAGGGAAGTCCTCAAGGTCATCAGGGTAAAAAACGGTAATGGTAGAGGCACCATGGTATAGGACAAGATCTTCCACATTGAAAATGTTGCTAATTTCCATACTAGCTGGTAGATCAAGGACATAAGCATTGGCACCTATCCTCTTAAGTACCTTGAAAGGACCTATGCTATGAGCGTGTAGTTTGCTCGCTTTTCTCCTAACAAAACACTACGGCTTCATTCTAACCATTACCATATCTCCCTCTTAAAACTCTTGTAGCCTTTTGTGCACATCTGCCTTTGACTTGTATTGATCGTTTGTCAGTGCTATCTGTCTTTTTATACTTGCATGCAAATCATGTTTATGCTGAGCAAAGATTCGGCTGACGAGGAGGTCTTAGAACTGGACACAACTGGGACAAGGTGTATGGGTGCCCGAGGTTGATATCCTGAACAAATCTCAAAGGGTGATAGACTAGTGGTACAGTTCTTAGAGCTATTATATGCAAACTCAGTCTGGCTAAGGACTCGATCCCAACTAGTAAGGTGTTCTCCTATGAAACGCAACACATTTCCCAGACTCCTATTGACAACCTCAGTCTGGCCATCGGTCTGAGGGTGGAAGGAGGAAGAGAAACGAAGCTTGGTACCCATCATCTGCCATAGGGTCTTCGAAAAATGACTGGTGAACTTAACATCCCTATCGGACACTATGGTGAGGGGCTACCCATGGTACTTGAGAACTTCGTTAAAGAAAAGCTTGGCTACAATGGACGCATCAGAGGTCTTAGAGCATGGGATGAAATGGGCCATCTTTAAGAAGTGATCTACAACCACAAACAGAATCATGGCCTCTCGAAGTTTTTAGCAGACCAAACACGAAGTCAATGCTAAGGTCTTGCCAAGGGGCATGGGGAACGGGTAGGGGAGTGTACAATCCTGTGTTTTGCTTTTGTTGTTTGGCAGTTTGGCATGTCTTAATTGACTCACAACTCTAGCAACATCTCTCTACAGTCTTGGCCAAAAGAATCGATCCTCAATGAGGGTGATGGTCTTATCTTGACCGAAATGGCCAGCGACTCCCCCAACATGCAATTCCCAGATCAGGAAATCTTGGAGTTAGTTCTTGGGAATGCACAACTTGCTTCCTATAAAAAAGAAACCCTCCCGGAGTAGGTACTCTGAGCGACTGACAAGGTGACCTCCACCCAAGGAAGTGAACATCTCACTAAAATCAGGACAGGTGAGGTACTGGTCCTTAACTCGCTCAAACCCTACAACCTCTACACTCATGGTTTGGAGCAACACACTAGCTTGACTCCTAGCATTTGTGCGACTGAGGAACATGTTTACCTGGCTTAGTGCATCTGCAGCGGTATTCTTGACACTAGGTCTATGTTTGAGTATAAAAGTATACTCTTGGAGAAAGTTGACCTACTTAGCATGTCTCTGGTTTAGTTTCTTTTGGGCACTTGGGTATCTCAGAGCCTAGTGGTCAGAGAATAGTACGAATTCTTGCGGTAGAAGGTAATGTCGCCAATAGCGTAGTGATTGGACAACCGCATAGAATTCTTTGTCGTATGTGGAATATCGTTGCCTAGCTTCATTAAGCTTCTCACTAAAGTAGGCAACAGGGTGTCCTTGTCCTAGGACACCACCTATTCCAATACCAGATGCATCACAGTTCACTTTGAAGACCTTAGAAAAATCTGGGAGGCGCAGGACGGGGGCTTCAATCATAAGCATTTTAATCTCATTAAAGGCCTTTGTAGTACTCTTAGTCCATTGAAACTCCTTTTTCATGCAATCCGTGATAAGAGACATAATGGAACTAAACCGGTAAATGAACCTCCTGTAGAAAGTGGCTAAGCCATGAAAACTTTGCACTTCATGGACATTAGTTGGCTCAGGCCACTCTACAATCGCTCACTTTCTCAGGGTCAGCAGACACTTCTTGGGCTGGCACAACAAACCCTAGGAAGATGACTTGATCACTCATGAAGGTACACTTCTTGAGGTTGACATAGAGTTTTTCTTGTAGAAGCACATGAAAAACCTTCTGTAAGTGATCCTAGTGGGAAGACGGAGTCTTACTATAGATGAGGATGTCATCAAAGTAGACCGCTAAGAACTTGTCAATGAATGGTTGAAGCACGTGATTCATTACTCTAATGAAGGTGCTAGGTGCATTTGACAAGCCAAAAGGCATGACTAGCCATTCGAAAAGGCCATCCTTCGTCTTGAAGGCTGTCTTCCACTCATCTCCAGGCCTAACCCAAATTTGGTGATACCCACTCTTGAGATCAATCTTTGAGAAGATCGATGAGTTGACCATCATATCTAACATGTCATCAAGTCTAGGGATAGGGAACCTATACTTGACAGTGATTTTATTGATGGCTCTACTATCAACACACATACGCCAGGTGCTATCTTTCTTTGGCGTGAGCAAGACAGGTACTGCACACGGTGACACAGGCTAAGGCTTTCCCTAATGAATCTCTTCTGTAACAATTAATCCACTTGCCCCTTGAGTTCGGCGTGCTCTTGGGGATTCAGTTGGTAATGGGGTAAGTTTGGAGAGACTAGAGAGGATCCTGGAACTAAGTTAATAGCGTGCTGGATGTCACACATTGGTGGTAACTTATCGGGTAGTTCCTCAGGGAATAACCTCTCAAATTTCCTCAACAAGGGTTGTACTTCTCTAGGAGCCTTAGTGAATAAGCGTGACCTATCAATGTTACTCTGTATGGCAACTAGAACATAAATCACCCGACTCTTGACACTCCTTCAAATTGTTATTGATTTAAAATGTTGAGTGTTTTGATGGTGGTGTGTTTGGAGGTACTTCCCTTGTGTTCTGAAACCTTTACTTCCTTAGGGGCATTGGGGGCCAGCCTAATTTTCTTTCCTTTGAACTAAAAAACATAGGTGTTAGACTACCCATAATTGGTGACATCCCGGTCATATAACCAGGGTCTACCTAGGATGATGTGGGCAACATCCATCTCTAGGACATCACACCACACTCGATCCTCATATCCTGCAAAGTGTAGGGGAACTAGACACTTCAGATTAACGGGAATGGTGGACTGATCTACCCAGGCAACCTTGTAAGGCTTTGAGTGGGGCTCGGGTTTGAGGCCCATTCGAGCAACAACACTTTTGGCGACCACATTCATGCAACTCCCGCTGTTTATGGCGACGCGACAGTTTTTGCCCTGATGGCATGTGTAAGTGATGAAAATATTAGTTCGCCGCCAATCATCGTTACTCCTAGGTTGTGAGACCATGCATTGTACAATACCGAGCTTGAGGTCACCGGCCTCCTTGGCGTCCTCATCAGATATGGTCTTATCTAGCCTATGGTCTTCATACTCATTGCCCTAAAAGCCCTCTTGGTCACCTTCTTCAGGAGTCTGCTCCCCCACATAGAGGTTTCTGTTGGGGCACTCTCTAGAGAAGTGACCATATCCTTGATACTTGAAGCATTGTTGTTGCCCACCACTCTTGGGTGTTTCTAAGATTCCTTTACCCCTGTTGTCAAATTGTCGTTGTAATGCAGCAGGGGGTTTTGGGAATCCAGTTGAGCCTTGGGGTGGTTTCCTAAAGTGGGACTACCCAGCTTGAAAGCTCTTCCTCTGAGAATAAGTTCTCATGGAGGAGTCCACCTCAAGGGCTACCCAGAAGGCCTGTGGAACGTCTTGCATTAGGTGGGGTGCCATACATGACTGGATTTTGGAGTTGAGCTCAGTAAGGAATCTAAAAAGTGTCTGCTTAACATCCTCTTGAATACGGCTTCTAATTTTCAACTCATTGAACTTGCTTATGTATTCGGTCACAGTCAGTTTTCCTTGCCTCAGGGTGTTCATGTCATTCAACAACTATAGCCTATAGGTGATAGGTAAGAATTCCCTCTTGAGCTTCTCTTGCATCTCTACCCATGTTGTGATTGGATCAAGTCCTAGGTTGGCCTCTTGGTACTCTAGGTCTATCCAGAAGTCCTGGGCAGCTCCGATAAGCTTGAACTTAGCAAATTTGAAGTGGACTTCCTCAGGCATATCATAAAACTCAAAGTACCTATCCATCTGCTTAATCCAATCTAGAAGGATCCTAGCATCAATTTGACCATCATAGGTAGGGGCATCTACCTTAATCATTTGCCTGACATCAAAGCCCCTATCATAATGCTNAGAGGGGGGGGGGAGGAGAAGGCTTAAGCCAACAAGGAAAAGCCAACTCCAAGAATACAAAAGCAAACTACAAGAACAAAAGCTGAAAACAATCAGCAACCAAAACTGAAAACAGAAAAACCAACCCTAGGGGGGGTGGAGAGGGGGAGAAGGGGAGGGGAGAGGAGGAGGGAAGGCTACAGCTTGGAAAAAGGGGGGGTTAGGAGGCTTCCGGGTGAGGGATGGTTTCCACCCTCAGGTTCCAAGAGGAGATGATGTGGACATTTCTACGGGAATAAGCGACAGGGCTGCTATGAAGGGAGTGGATTTTGGAGGTAACATCAAAGTAGATAACTTTCCAAATCTCCTCTTGGGGGCGAGATTTAGGGGACCATCTACGAATGTTACACTCCATCCAAAGGTGATTGATAGTTGCAGAGAAAGCCAATTTTCCAACAGTATTGCAGATGGAAAGGCCTGAGAAGGTCGTGTCCATCCAAATCCACTCCCTAGAGAAGGGAAGGATGGCTCTCCTGGCCCGACCAGCACTTGGAGAGGACGAGCTTCCAGACGGTGGAAGAAAGAGGACAGGAGAAGAAAAGATGGGGGATATCCTCGACACCCTGGGGGCAGAGACAGCAAGAGCGGTTGACTGGGATCTGCCGATACACAAGGAAGGATTAGGTAGGGAGGTAGTTGGAAAGGCAACGCCAGAGGGTGAAACTTTGGTGAGGAATATGGCCTTTGAACCAGACCAACTTGTGCCAAGGCACCGCAAGGGAGGAGGTACAGATGTGGGACCAAGCGGAGGCAGAGGAGAATATCCCCGAGGAGGAGGGAAGGCAAGTGCATTTGTCCTCTCTTCCTTGGTGGCCAGGGGGAGTGGCGGGAGGGTGGTCCAAAGATCAAGAAGGGGAGGTTGAGAAGAGGGAGTGGACCAACCTGAGGGGGAAAGAATAGAGGAGACAAGAGCGTTGGTAGGGAGGCCGGAGGAATAGATGGTTCTGGGAGATAACAAGTGGGGAAGGATGCCAACAGGGTGCCAGGGGTCTTTCCAAAGAGAAGTGGTTAGACCATTGCTGATGGTGAAGGAGATGGTAAAGAGGGGTCTATGATCAAGGATCTTGCCCCAGATCCAGGACGTATAAGGAATGTGCGAGGCAGTCCAAAGAGAGTTGTGCTTAAGGAGCCCAGCATGGATCCAATCAACCCAGATGCTTTTATGCTTAGACATAATTTTTCAGATGAGCTTGAGGATCCCGAAAGAGTTAGCATCCTTGATTCTCCTAATTCCAAGTCCTCCCTCAGATTTGGGAAGGCAAACCTTCTTCCATCTGAGAGGGCGGAGGAACCTGGGGGAGTCAGAACCTTTCTAGAGGAAGGAGCACAGAAGTCTTTCGAAAGACTTGATCACAGAGACAGGAAAGATAAAGGTACCAGACCAATAGAGGTATATAAACTGGAGCACCGATCTGATGAGAGTGAGACGGCCAGCGAAGGAGAGGAGCTTGCCTTTTCAAAGTTGAAGTCCCTTCCTCAACTGATCGAGTAAGGGGGTGCAATGGTGAGAAGACAACCTAGAGGAAATGAGGGGAAATGGGGGGTGGGAGAGGGGGATTAAAGAGTCTTTAAAAGTGAGAGGCCGCTTCAGCTTTGATGAGATCGGGGGTGAGAAGCTCAACCCTAGAAGAGGAGATAAACTCGGGGATGGCATTGGTATTATTCCTGGATTTGAGGGAACGATGGAAGTAAGTAGAGTTGGAATCACTCAGCTCGAGCCATTTGATGCTGGATTTTTTGCGGAGGAAAGATTCCTCTTGATCCAGAGCAAGAGATAACTTAGATGCAGCCACTTTCTCTTCCTTAGCCAGAGCAGCATTAAGGAGATCCTACTGGATTCTAGCTTGGATGGAGTGGAGAGTGTTGCAACAGGAAGCAACACGAGATGAGATGTTCTCGAAGGAAGAGGAATTCCAAAGTTTAAGCGAAGCTTTGACATTTTTGAGCTTTTTGGTGAAATTCAAGAGGGGAGACAGAGAGCGGGGGGTGGGTATATTCCAAGCATCATGAACAATAGGGAAGAATTCAGGATGGTAGACCCACATGTCAAAGAACTTAGAAGACTTAGGGCCAAAGGAGCGAAATTGGAGAATATGAATGGAGATGGGATTGTGGTTAAAGATACTAGGAAGATCAAAGGTAGCATGAGAGGAAGGGAAGGAATCAAGCTAGGCTTCATTAATAAGGGCTTGGTCAAGCTTGCAAGCCACCCTGAAATTTCCAGATCTCCAGTTTTTCCATGTAAATTTAGCACCTAACCAGCGGAGATCAGTGAGATTTAAATCTTTAATACAATCGTTAAAAGAGTCAATAGATGAGGAATCAATGGGGTTTTTCTCTATGCTTTTCATGGCTATAACAAGTGACATTGAAGCTCCCACAATGCCCCAAGGATTGGATCCAGAGAAGGAGGCAAAGGAAAGCAAGTCGGCCCAGAGGGGAAGCCTAAGTGGGGCCCTGATGGAGGCATAGATGATAGCAAAAAAGCAGATGAAGGGGCCAAAGTGATGGGAGATGGACAAATGAATGGCTTGGGCATTGGAGGAGAGGGTGAAGATGGATACAAAGGAGGGATCCCAAAGGATCTAAATCCTCCCATTAGGGCTGTGGAGGTAATTGGAAACAAATGACCAAAAAAGAGCTATCGAAGAGGCAATCTGTGAGGCATTTGCTTCTAAAATGTGGGTTTCTAGAAGGCAACAGAGGTTGGATTTGGAGGAGCGAATGATGGACCTAATATCTGCTTGCTTGGCCAAGGAATTTAGACCTCGGACATTCCAAATAGTCCAAGGAATCATGAGGAACCGAGGGTGGGGGGCATAAAACGTTTGGGAGGGTAATGAGGGGTCTTAGGAATACGGAGACCCGGGTTGGGAGTCCGGCGGCTATATCCAATGATAGGGGAGGCAGAAGCGGGGAAGAGGGATTAGTTTTGGTGGTGGGCTTTCTGCTGGTTTTCTTTTGATTGGTTCTAGTGGATGTAGGTTTGGTGATGTTCGGCTGGGTGATGGTGGTAGGTAAAGAATGGGGAGTGGCAACTGCTGGATTGCCTAGAGGATGGTTTTGCGTAGAGTTCATCAAGTTTATAGAGTCTTCAGAGCTGATAGTGTCAACCAAACCCAGGGGAGTTGATTGCACATGTTGCCGAGGAATATTTAAAGCAATGAGAGTTGTTAAGAGTCCATCTATAGTGCTCTGAGTAGAGCAACATCGGTGAATTGGTCCCAAATGGTCAGGCTACAGAGACACGTGGAGATTAGGGTCAGCAGAGGCTACCAGAGAAGAAGCGGTGGCAGGGCAAAGGCGAGAGGTTGCAGGGATCCCAGGGGAGCAGGGCAGGGATGTCGAACTAGAGGCAAGGCTGGAGGACAGCGGTTCGTATTAGAGTCTAAAGGAATCTGAGGAGAGGTGGAGATGTGGCCTTCCAAGGCCAAGGTCGAGAGGCTTTCGAAGGAACGATGAGAGTTGAAAGCAGAGGTGAGGCCTTTTATGGCCGGCGAGAAGTCATTCGAGTTATTACTGGGAGAAGTCTGGCTTATCGAATAGGACATGGCAGGGGCCGAGGCTGACAGCAAGCATGAAGTACCCAAGGGACTAACGGAGTCATTGTTGTTCGTTGACGCCAGTCGAGAGGGCAGACCAGTGGGATTCATTCTAGAGAAAATAGAATCGGGTGAGGAGGATGGGATCGCAGGGTCGGGCGTGACCTACAGAGGGTTAAGGGTAAGGGGCAGTGGGGCAAATCGGTCAGTGGGTTAAGTTGTTGCATAAGGTTGGTAATCAGGTCAGGTAAGGATATGGTAGGGTTGGGTTGATTGAAAGGGTGGGTCAGGTTATATAAGTTACCAGGGTACAGAGGATGATCCGACGGGTATTTGTAGAACATGTTGAGAAGGTGGGCTGGTAAAAATTGATTCAGGGGAATAGAAGGAGGTTCAAGGGTGGACCAGGTTAGGTTTGAAACCGGGGGAGGATTCTTAACAGAGTGGTGGACCGGTTCAAAAGTGGGCCGAAGGTTCTCACCACCAAAAGAGGGATGCTAAGAGATGGGAGACGGGTATTGGTTCAGAGGCATTAAGGTAGCAAAAACGGAAGTAGGGAGAGGAGGAAGGGGAGGGGGAATATCTCAAGGAATGTCAGGCAAGGAATCAGGGGTTTGGTACACATTTTACCCAATCTGTCGGGTCTAAAACCAAGAAAGGTTTTAGACCAATGGGCAGGGGTGAGAGCGAAGGACTAACGAATAAAGGAAGCAAAGGTTTCGACAAAACAGAGACTGGCGGCCGGGACTTCAGAGGTCTCTTTCGTTTGATTTTCTTAAGGATCTTCACCGAGAAGGAGGAAAGCTGAGGGCGGTCGAAGCTGGGGTCGATGTTCCCTGAAATGGGTTGATCTTCAGCAAGAGTGTAACTAGTCGATGGTTCCTGGACAGAGGCAACAGCGACGGCTTGAGAGGCGGAGGTGCAGGTCTCTGTTTTGTGACCAAAACACTTGTATATTGTGCAAGAAGTGGGGTGCTAGTCATAATGGACTTCCTAAGTGAAGGAATAGTCATCTTAAAAAATTGTGATTGAAGATGGAAGAATATTGTCGGCTTCAACCTCAATACAAACTCTGGCGAACGAGAGTCTATCCATTGTCTTGGTACGTTTGTTGGAATACAGTGGTTTTCCAATTAAAGAACCAACCAAAGCAAGGCTTTCACACACCAATAGTGGAATGGCAGATTGGGGAAAGTCACCCAGAGAGGTAAAGATGTGGGTTCCGTCTTGGAGAACGACGTGCGAGCATCCCACTGCCTGATAAATATTGGATTTTTTCCAACATGCCACGTACCACCATCAACAGCGTAGGCTTTTTCCGTTTCAGAGTCAAACTTGAATATGGAAGTCCCATTATCGAGCATAAAGTTGGACATCGCATATACCGGCTTCCATTATTTCACCAGGGAGGTTTTGACAGTGATGAAAGGAGGTCTGTTGCTGAGAAACGAACCAACCACGCAACATTTCCATTTCTGGATTTTAGAATCTAAAAGTCTCGGCGAACAGAGGCCAACAGGGGAGGAATTCCGAGTTATAGGAGGGTGGAAAAAGAGGTAGTGTTTGGCAGGGGAAGGAGTGGAGGGGGGAGGAGGTGAAGGGGGGTGGAAGTGACTACTGAGGTCATGAATGAGTCATGGGTGATAAAGGAGGCTGGAGGAGGGTAGGGGAGGAGGGGTGGTCATCTCGGTTGACGGAGGAGGGAGGTTGACAGTGAGGGTAGGGGGGATTCCGGCAGTGGAGGCCACTAAAGGTGGGAAGGCATTGTAGGTCACATCATAGGGGAGCGGGAGGAGAGAGGGCAGAGCTTAAATTTGTAAATTGATTATCCATTTCTTGAGATATTAGTTATGTTACTCTAAGGGTAGTTTAGTAATTTGTCATATTATGTTTTATTTTCCTTTTCCTCCTTAGGGAGGTATGTGTAATATCTTGTAAATATATTAGTAAAGAATATATTGGTGTTAGTGAGACTTTACTTACAACACACTATTCCAACATACCATTGATTTCTCTTATTCTCCCTCTTCTACTTCTCCATCTTCTTCCTCATCTCTCATCTCATTGTTCCTCTCCATTCACATATTCTAACTGATACATCAAGGGGGAATAACATCAGCTGACAGACTCCAGGATGCAATAATGTGTCTCTTCCTAGGAGAATTAGGGATAGGGCAATGGTGGAGAGATCTAATCTTAGAGGTAACATCGAAGGAGATGGATTTTCAAACCTTGTCCACAGAGTGAGAATTGGAGGACTATCTATGGATTTTAAGCTCCAATCAGATGTAGACGATGGTCCCGCAGAAAGCAAGCTTGCCAACAGTGTCGCATATAGAGGATTCGGAAAAAGTTATGTTGATTCAGATCCATTCCTTATCAAATGGGAGAATATGTCTTCTGGACAACCAACATCTAGAGAAGACACTCTTTCAAATTGAGGAAGAAAGAGGGCAAGAGAAGAAGAGATGATTAGTATCCTTAATCCCGTTAAGACAAAGGTAGCAGGAGGGGGGACTTGGATATGAGGGTAGATAAGGAAGGACGGCGTATGAAGGCAGTTAAAGATAATGCGCCAATCTATAAAGTTGTGATGGGGAATATGGCCCTTGAACCAAATAGTGTTACGCCAAGGGGCCAAAGAACCAGAGGATCTGACGAAGGACTAAGTGGAGGCAGAGGAGAATGTCACACTGGAGGAGGGCAGCCAGCATTTGTCTTCTCTTTCGTGGTGGCCAGGGGGAGTGGAGGGAGAGAGGACCAGAGATCAGATGGGGGGAGAGGGAGGAGGACCAACCATAAGAGAGATGATGGAGGCAATAGAAGCTGATTTGTGAAGACCTGAAGATAGATAGTAGTTGAGAATCAAAGATTAAAGAATGATTCAACTTGTTAGTAATGACAGGGGTCCTTTTTATTTATGAGGAGGTTACAACAAACCGAAAAAGGAAAGTTGGGTAACGTTGACTAACTGTCCCTATCTACAAGAAACCGAACAAGGGAAGAAGTAAGGTAATGTTGACTAAGCACCCCTATCTACAAGACTTACTACGGTAAAATAAGAGTTAAGCAAGGTAAAAAATAGAATCAACTACGGTCATCTCAACAGTTCTGGAGGTAACTAAAGAGGATAGGATACTCGAGGGATTCTAGGGGTCCATCCAGAAGGAAGTGGCCTAGACGTTGCCTATGGAGAAGGAGATGGCCATGAGGGCAGTGGGCCAGAGACATAGGATAATGCGGAATAGGGATTTAAAAGAACCCTGTTCGGTTCTCTTAATGGGCCCACCCAAATGAGAAACTAAATAATCAACATGAAGTGGCAGTATTGTAAATAAACTGAAGTTATAAAGAGAGTGGGAAAGTTGTAAATAACCAGATTAACTAATGAGCTACTTGGGAGATGGGACTTTTAAGGGAATTAGTAATTATTTGGTGGGTATAAATTAGGAAGCATATTCTCATATGGGATATGAGAGAATTAGAGGCAAAGCGAAGGTAACAGGAAATCAGAATGAAAGAGAATTAAACGACAAACTCACAATTCTTCAACCTTACGTCAGAACCAGAAAATAGCAGTCATGCCTGATTCCTCATTCACCACTAATTTGCTCCACATGAGTTTCTAGGCATAGGAAGCTACTCCAAAACCTTTCTGCTCTCTAGCCCTAGCACCTCCAATAGTCATTAACCAAGAAAGAGAACCCTCTGAACTCAAATCTGGGTGTAGCTTGAGAGAACCTGAGTTGCAGATTTCAGCTCTCACAATGTACTCATCATTAAGCACCTATACTATGGGTATTAGTTTAGGATTAAAATCTCTCCATAAGATATAATCCTTAGACCCAATAGATCACCATAGATAGATCAAGAACACCAAGAACAATGGGATAGAAACTATAATCAATAAAAGCATACCTTGTTTAGGATCCATAGTAAAGCAAAGCGCAACGAAAAACCTTTTGATCTAGTAGCAAGGTACTTCTCCTCCATTCCCCTCTGATCACTGGCTAGATGAGGAACCTAAACGCACAAGGGAGGAAGCCACAAGAAACCCTGTCTCTTTCTTTTTCTCCCTCTCTCTCTCTCTCCAAAATGTACGTTGTGAATAATATATTAGAGTTAGAGGAGGGACCTAGCTCTTTATTTATAAAGTTTCCCAATGGACCCACTCATCACAAGTCCAATGGTTAACTAAAGCCACACCAGCCAGCCCATATTAAACTAATTAAAGCCCGTATGTCTCACTTAATTAGACCAAATAATTAGTCTGGTTTTAATAAAGTACTAAAACCCAATTAATATAAGCCCACATAGAAATATTCTAACAATTAGGTCGCCTATAGGTAAGGAAGTAACCCAATAACTTTCAGCCCAAACCAACGAAGCAACAATGAGTGAAGTATTAGGTCGCCATAGGAATTAGGTCACCTACAGTTAAGGAAGTAACCCAATAACTTTCAGCCCAAACCAGTGAAACACCAATGAGTTTGAAGTCATTGCCCAAGGCTACAGGTACCGCCCAGAAATAGGGAATGGGAAGAGAAACCAAAAAAGTAGGAGAAAAGGACGTGTTTCTCACAAAGGAGAGAAGAAGGGGTGGGAGAGAGAGAGAGCACACGCACACCAAGCCCATAGGGGCTACACATCTAGAACTCCACTTCAATTTATTCTTTCAATTCTCAAAACCTCCCCTCTAGAATCATTTTACAGCAATTTAAAGAACTCATTACATAAAATTGGAAACCAATTAAAAGATAGAAACTACATAATCAAATATAATAAGATTACTTCCCTAATTATCGACTACCAACTGTTGCCAGACCAGAATATTGGTTTGGGTTGGTTGTGTGTTGGCTTAGGCTTCCATAGTGGGTCAGTTTGGTCCAGCCAAGCCAAAGCATCTACATCAGCTCGCCTCCTCTTGAAAGAACTGGACTCCGTCAAGTATGGATGAGGTTTAAGAATGTCGTCAGAGTTAATGCACCTAAGGAGAAAGTACTAGTTGTCCTCTTGAGTTTGAGAGGTGGAAGATCCTTTGTCGGAGGAAATTTCATCTCAAGTCCACCATGCTGAAAGGTGTATGTATTCTCAAAACCACTGTGCTTGGCTTTCTTGTCAAACAACCATAGCGCAACCCAGAAGATTGTATCAGACTTTCAAAACATCACACTGCACTTGGTCAATCAGTCCATCAATGGAACACGTGAGCAAACACCTTTCATTAATTTTCACATTATTGTTGTTCACCCACCCAACCTTGTACGGATTGGGATGAGGCTCCGTTTTCAACCCAACTTGCTAACAGCATTTTCAGTGACGACGTTGGTGCAAATGCTGAGGTTGATCACCATATTACACAAGCTATCATTGCATAACACTTTGGTCTGAATGATACTATTATGGTGCCAATCGTCCTTCTTGGGAACCTTCTGTGTAGTCAAAAGAGGACGGATCATATAAAATGGTTGACGCTCTCCATCACTATCACCATCATCAATCTCACTAGCCTCGCGTTCACACTCAGCCTCCAGATTCACTGTTCCTATTTTCGATTGCTCTTTTGGTATATAGGTTATAAAATTGTCCTTGTCAATATACGCTAACAACCGGTTAGGACACTGATTAGATCAATGCCTATACCCCATGCACGTGAAGTATTGACTAGCCTCCTTTGGAAATACTAAGTTCCTGTCATAACCACGCCGAGGTGGGGAGAAAGCTCTGTCTAAACCACGATGAGGAGGGGAGTATGGATGAACTGGTCATGTTGGTGTTGTTGAAGAACCACTAGCCTTTGGTTTATTAACCAAAACTGGTTTCTCCTGAGTAGGAGATTGTTGTGGGCATGAGGTATCTCTAGAATATGTGTTGGGAGAAGTCCTCTGAGTGTAGGGCCTCTTTAGACTTTCCTCAACCTGATAGGCCACCTGAACTGCATCCTCCATGGTAGACAATCTACTAAAGGCCAGTGCGGCACTAATCTGTGGATGCAAACCGTTACGGAACTGCGTCAATAAGACTTCCTTGTCCCACTCAAAGTCAGATCGAGTGGCTAAGTAGTAGAATCTGGCCACATACTTACTCCTCAGTTGACATATTGTCTTGTCTCAACTACACAAATTTGAGGTGTACATGTTGCTTATAATCGGTCGGTTGGCATCCTCTGTTCATCGCACCTCGCATCTCAAGCCATGTAGTAGCTTGCCCAAAACATCGACTCCGATTTTGTTGTTGGTGTTTTATCCACCAAGCCCAAGCTGTGCCTTTTCAATTTTCCCTCTGCAAATATCAGGTTTCTAGCCTCTGTCAAGTTGTACCATCTGAAGAAAATCTCCAAATTGTGAACCCAGTGAAGGTACTGCTCTAGGGTTGTGGTCCCCATAAAAATCAAGGATGTCCAATCTCATTGCCTTATCTGCTCTGTCATTATATCGTTCAACATCATATGCTGGTGGTGGCGGTGGTTGTGGTGGTGGTGTGTGATGTGGTGGTGGTGGTGGAAGAGGAATGTGTGGCAATGGGTATGGGGTGACATGTGGCAACCCTTGCGGGATAGAGTTGGACAAATCCTCAAATAGCATGGGACTCTTTCCTTTCTCAGAAGCTATTAACCTATCAATGGATGCCTACAAAGAAGTCATCACAGTTTGCAAAGAAGTGATCTTATTATTGAGCGTGTTGACACTTCCCTTTAAAGTAGTCACTCGTTCATTAAGATTGGCAATATTTGTATCAGTTACTTCTCTATGTGAACCAATCCATTGAAGAAGATCATTGTTACTCACCATAGCTATAGAAATTTTCGGCTCTGATACCAAGTTAATATCGAATCAGGATTTTAAAAACCCTGTTTGGTTTGCTTGATGGGCCCACCCAAATGAGAACTCAATAATCAAGAAGCAGTGGCAGTATTGTAAATAAACTGGAGTTATAAAGAGAGTGGCAGAGTTTAAATAACCAGATTAACTAATGACTACTTGGGAGATGGGACTGAAAGGGAATTAGTGATTATTTGGTGGGGTTAAACTAGGAGGAAAAATAGGAATATGGGATATGAGAGAATTAGAGGCAAAGAGAAGGGCATAACAGGAAATCAAAATAAATGAAAATTAAACAGCAAACTCAAGATTCTTCTTCAACTTCGTGTCAGAACCAAAAAAGGGGCAGAACTCTAAATAGCAGTCATGTCTGATTCCTCCTTCACCACTAATCTGCTCCACATAAGTTTCCAGGTGTAGGAAGCTACTCCAAAACCCTTCTGCTCTCAAGTCCTAGCACCTCCAACAGTCATCAACTAAGAGAGAGATAACCCTCTGAACTCAAATCTGAGTGTGGCTTGAGAGAACCTTAGTTGCAGATTTCAGCTCTCACAGTGTAGTCATCATCAAGCACTCATACCATGGGTATTAGGTTATCTATAGGTAAGGAAGTAACCCAATAAGTTTCATCCCAAACCAACGAAACGCCAATGAGTATGAAGTCACTGTCCAAGGCTGCATGTACCGCCCAGAAGCTGGGAATAGGAAGACCAACCAGAAAAGTAGGAACTAAATATTCAAAAGAAACTACTTTTAAAATTGGAAACCAATTAAAAGATAGAAACTACTCTAAAATAGGAACTAACTATTCTAAAAGAAACTACTTCTAAAACAAAAGAGAATCAAATATAATAAGATTGCTTCCCTAATTATTACCAACCGTTGCCAGACTAGAATATCAGTTTGGGTTGGTTGTGTCTTCCTCAGGCCTCCATAGTGGGTCAATTTGGTCCAGCCAAGCCAAGGCATCTACATCATAGGATCTTCCTCCAGATCCATCAGATGGGATTAGGGTAGTCCAAAGAGAGTTGTGCTTGAGATGGGAAGAGAGAACCCAATCGACCCAAATATTATTATGCTTGGAGGCAATTTTTCAAATAAGCTTGAGAATACCAACAGAGTTGACTTGTTTAATTCTCTCCTCAAAGCTTGGTTGGGGATGTGATTGAGCTTAAAAGAATCGCCCAACGGTCCCCTATGAACCCCCCATGTGCCGACTTGTGATTTGGTGTTGTGTTGGAACACAATCCAAATCTCTCCTTGCTTCCAAGTATTGACAGCTTCTCTGTTTTTGGTTGTGCTAGTAGTGTTGTGCTACCTCATATGATGCTTGTATATGCTATTGGGATGAAGCTCTACAGCTAGAAGTGTTTTTTAGTCACTTTCTCCTAAGGGTTCATGGTTTACTAGCCTGTTAGAACTCTTTTTTTGTTGGGTCCTGAGAAGACAATATTTAGAACTTGTGTATTCCCCTTGGTTTGGATCTCTTACAACATGTCTGATCTCACAGAACCTACGGAAGCTACATCTGGTGGGTCGAGCACCCCAGTTCGATTGTCTTTGACAATCCTAACACTCAAATTTCTCTTATGAAGTTGGATAGTACCAACTACTTGGATTGGTCACATTCTGTGAAGGTGTCCCTGTGGAGTAGAGGGAAGCTAGGGTATATTATTGGGGCTATCAAGGCTTCCACTGTCGTAGACCCAGGGTACCAGAAATGGGAAACTGTAAACTCTACTGTTATTATTACTTGGCTACTCTTCTCCATGAAGCTTGAGATAGGTAGGAGATTTATAAATAAGGAAATTGCTAAGGATATTTGGGATAGTGTCTCTAAAACCTATGACAGGGTAGGTAACTCTGTGAAGGTTTACCAGCTTCTTCAACATGCACTCTCCATGAAGCAAGGGACTAAGTCCATTTTTGAATTCAGACCATAAGCAGATCTAGATACAGATTTTAGGCCGGTCACCTCTTCCATTGCTTGATGAGAAGTGTGTAGCTACCTCCTAAGTGAGGAGACCAGGAGAGGTGCTATGGACTCTGCACCTTCACTTGAGCGCTCTACTCTTTCTTCCACTACCCACAGAGAATGGTGTGGAGGCGGTTGAGGTCAAGGGCCATCCCGTTAAGATGGCAAAGATAGATGACAGTGTGATCATTATGGGAAACCTAGACACACTTGAGAGAGGTGCTGGGTCCTTAATGGTCGTCCTAGTACACGTGGTGGATCTACTAACACACGTGGTGGCCGCAGAGGGGCTATGGCCCACATTACTAAGACAGAGACTGATACTAGAGGCTCCACACAGGCAGATACCAGCTCCTCTAGGGATGATATTGCAGTGCTTCGCCGGTTCATGTCTCAGCTTAATAGCCCATCTATCTCACAGGATGCCTCAGCTTCTGCTATGCATGTCACCACCTCTGCACCTTCCATAGCTCCGTCATGGGTTATTGACTCCGGTGCCACTGACCACATGACTGGTATGTCCCATTACTATGAATCCTACTCCATTTGTTCTGGTAAAGATAAGATCCGGGTAGCAGATGGTACCTTCTCCTGTATTTCTGGTAAAGGCAATATCCCCATTACCTCTTCCATTTCACTTGATTCCGTTCTTCATGTTCCTAACTTTACGTCCTTACCTTGAATCTATTGTCTGTGAGCACTTTAACTAAAACCTTGAACTATTATATCATATTTTTTCCTTCTCATTACCTTTTTTAGGATTTGGGGATGAAGAGGATTATTGGCAGTGGGCGTGAGGAGGGCTACAGTTTCAGCTCCACTGAGCTACAGTTTTGTGAAACTTCATATTTCTCCCTACTCATCCAGATTTTTCAAATCCTGCTTGGGATTAGGTCTTATGTGGTTTAGTCTTACATCAATGGGTTTCCGAGCTATGATTGGAACAAACTCTAACCAATTTTCCTTGGAGAATGTGATGAGATCTCTCCAATATTCCTTGGAGGATGTGTTGAGATCTCCCTCTTAGGGGTGTATCCCCCTTTCTTCTTTGGCCCTATACCCCCCCCCCTTTCTACCTATCATTTAAATTATTTATTCCCCTAAAAATAAAATTCTTGCACTAAGAGAAATTAATTATGATTGGCTGCATAAAAAGATCCATGAGAAGAATGACAAATTTCGCCAACTCAAGCTAGATGATATTTTTCAGCTCATTAGACAAAGATAATACCAAGCAAGGGGGTGTTTTTTCTCTTACCTGGCTCTGGTCATGTACTGGACAAGGTGAATGTTAAACATATAGAAGATATAAACAGGAGTTCTCCCATGATGGGACCTTGACCTACAGTTCTTAACTATGAAGTTAACAAAGAATAACATTTAGCCAAAACCTTTTGCACCTTAATTTCCTTGCAACAACAGCAAACTGGTGCTATTCAGAGGGTGCATCATCAAAATGTTGTCTGCTGAAAATATTGACAAAAACGTTGATTACTAGAAGTGGCTTGAAGTAAAGAAGATAAAATGGAAAGATGCTAGAGAGGAAAGAAAGAGGCAAAGATACAGAATTTGTTCATCCATGGTCAAGAAGGTTGAGCTTTTGCCCAAAGCCTCCCCCCTTTTTGCAAACAACTAAATTTTTAAAGCTACTGTTCAGTACCATACCCTAAAGATGCTGAAACTGTAGTTGGTGCAACTTGAAGAAAGACCGGAAACCATTTTTAGGGGTGATTCCAAGCAGGCCTTGGGGTTACATTGAAAATTTTCAGAAACATTTAGTTCTGAACATTCTTGAGTTTTCCTCATTGCAAAACTGAAGTTCAGAAGATTATGGTTTCAAGGTACTGCATTTCTATAGTACTAGCATTCTCAGTCTATGCAGATTTGGAAATAAATCTACATGTGCTAGGATTGGGAAGTTAGCTTTTGTTGGGAAACATGTCCACACTCCTTGCTATGTTTTGGTGTTAACAAACAAACATACATCTTTAACTTGGTTTGATAAAGTGTGATTAGCTTGAAGAAAGTGTAATTAGCTTGAAGAAACACATAGAAGGCCGAATCAAGACATGAAGCTTAAAGACATGGAATTGCAAACAAGAAGAAACGAAGATAAAGTGCCAAAGAGTGGAAGGTTCAAGTGAAGAAGAAGACCACTAGGATAGATTGGTCATTTTTAATGTAATTTGTAACTTTCACATATATATATGCAATCACCACATGGATGTGCATTGCATCATACTAGAATGACCATAGAGCATACCTTGACCAAGTATGGAAAGTCTCTAAGTGGTGAGGAATATATTAGGAAAAATGTGTTCTAGTGAAATTCTGTGAAAACCAGAATGACCATAGAGCATACCTTGACCAAGTATGGAAAGGTACTGTCCGAGACCATAGCCGGTCTACCGGAACTGTCCGAGACCATAGCCGGTCGACCGGTAGAAAGTCCCGATCGACCGGTGACTGCCTGGAAGTGCCCCAACGGCTATATTTTGCCTCAACGGCTCTTGGCGGTCGACCGGCTACCGATGGTGGTCGACCGGTGGTCCCAGAATACGTCTGTTAGAGCCTGATTTCCTGCCTAAAATGCTTCCCTAAGTTCACCTGTAAATACCCAAACCGCTCTTAATTAAATAATCATTAAGAAAGAGCTTTAAGAGCAGTATTGCAAGCATTCAAGAGTTATTAAGATTAGTATATTCTACTTGAGTTGTTCTATTACACCAATCCCAACAAAAGGCTCAAGTCTCAATCAAAGTCCTCTACTCTCCTGTGCAAGTCAAAGCCATAAGAGAGGACTTTACAAAAGGTGCATCTTTCATTTCTCATTCTCATCATTTGCACCACACTTGAGGTATTCCTCCTATTCCACTATTTCCTATTTATTTTTGTTTTTACAATTGTAGACTGTACTTAGGATTGTAAGGATTCTCTTATCCTAAAAAGAGAAAGGTGTCTCTCTACCTCCAAAAGAGATTGTAAAGGCGTCTCTCTGCCTAGAAAGGGGATTTGTAAGGATACTCTTATCCGTGAAAATGATTATAAAGGTTTTCTTCCCTACTTACCGTACTGAAAGGGAGAACTAGTGGAATACCTTACAAGAGGATTCTTATAGGGAGTGGACTAGACTCGGATTGAGTCGAACCACTATAAATCTTGTGTTTTGTGGTTGTACTTGTTTTATTTACTCCGCATTGTTTTAAACTTGCAGTCACACTTGTGACCTATTCATCGAAAAGAGTTAAATTCCACTTGTATAACCTATTCACCCCCCTCTAGGTTATTTCAATTGGTATCAGAGCGGGAGCTCAATTTATTTAAGATTATATCGTCTTAAAAGTGAGTCAAAGACCATGGCCACATTCCAAGGACCACCAGAAGGCATGAACGCCTCGAGACCCCCTTACTTTAATGGAGAGAACTTTTCCTTCTGGAAGTGCAGATTCAAAAACTTTGTGTGTGGTCACAACATTCTTGTATGGAGAGCCATAGAGAATGGACCATACACCATCACCAAAATAGTTGATGGAAAGACAATATCGAAGGATGAAGGGGAATGGACGGCTGAAGACATCACTCTCATCCAATACAACTTCCGTGCAATCACATTCCTTCAATGTGCCCTCAATGAACAGGAGTTCAACCGAGTCATAGCATGTGACATAGCTAAAGAGATTTGGGATATGCTTCTTGTCACACATGAAGGTACAACAGAGGTAAAAGAAAGAAAGGTAGACCAACTCGTTTCTGATTACGAATCCTTCTTTATGAAAGAAAATGAGTCAATAACTTTTATGTTTACAAGATTTACTGATATTGTGAACAATCTCAAAGGTTTAGGCAAGACTTATACTAACGCTAAAAAAGTCAGGAAAATCTTAAGAGCCTTACCTGCAGCTTAGAGACCCAAGAAAACAGCAATAGAAGAAGCCAAAGACTTGACGAAAATCTCCTTGGACTACTTGCTTGGATCTCTACAAACTCATGCTGACAAACCAAATCTTGAGAACAAAAGGAGAACCATAGCTCTAAAATCAACTCAAACTATCGAAGAAGTAAGCGATGATGAAGAAGATGAAGAATTCGATATGGAAAAAGAAATTTCACTCATCACGAGGAAATTCAACAAGTTCCTCAAAAAGAAAGGAAGATTTCAACACAAGAACAGATCCTACGGTGAAAAATCTTATGGGGAAAAAGGTAAATAAAAAATTAAACCCAAGAAAATCTCTTCTAAAGATATAGTCTGTTTTGAGTGCAGAAAACCTGGACACTTCATAACCAAATGCCCAAATAAGTCAAAGAAGAAGGCTTTTGCAGCCACATGGGACTCAAGTGATGAAGAGGAGAAAAGTGAATTTGGATAAGAAGTCACCAACCTTGCCTTGATGGGCATCGGAGATGAAGAACAAGAGGTATGTCAAACTCGACCTGAACTTTTAGTAAGGAACTCTAATGAGGAGCTTCAAGAAGCCTTCGAGGCCTTATATGAAGAAAGTATCAAATTAGAGTCTGATAAAAATAAACTTGAGAAAGAGGTTGACACACTAAATAAGAGAGTGGAGGCACTAACCTCAAAGGTTAGTGAACTGGAGGAAGAAAACTTCAAGTTGAACTCCACCCTCTGCACCTTTACCTAGGGGCAAAAGAACCTTGACAATCTTCTTGGTTCTCAAAGGAAAGGTCCAAATGAAAGAGAAGGACTGGGTTATAATGGACAAAATCCATCTAGAAATGAGAATCCAAGAAGGGGTGACCAAAGAAACCAACCATCCACCTCTTACATTAAATGTAGTTTTTGTAAAAAGACAGGACACTCCATAAACCAGTGTCACTCCAAGAAAAAGAAGAAACCTAATTCTCAAATTGAGAGACCAAGAGTTAGCCATGCCTACTACTACACGCCCTTAAGAAGGCAATATAGGTCTCAAGAAAACTCTAGGCCTATGCGTAGGTATAGAAAATCCCAACCTCAAAGAGAATACTCTATTGAGAGGCCCCAAAGACAATTCCAAGGGTACAAGAACTATCCTAGGGAGACTTATAGACCACAAGGGAAATACAAAACCAAGGACTCTATAGATTTAAAAGATACTATACTTCTCAAAGATCAAATGGAACTTATGAAAAGCAGAGGACTCAAAGAAACCTAAAGCCATTCCAAAGGCAGAACCAAAGACCTAAAAGTACAAAACCATTTGGGTTCCAGTCGAAAAGTTTGACACTAACAATGATGGACCCATGAGATTATGGGGACCAATGTACGATTAAATTTCTGTTATAGGTTTGCTTGAAGAATAAGGTGGAAGCTGAATGGGTCATCGACAGTGGATGCTCCAAACACATGACATCCAACAAGAACCTATTCTCAAGCTTACGGGACTACGATGGAGGATGGGTCTCCTTTGGAGATGACAGCAAAGGAAAAATTGCTGGTATTGGAAAAATAAGACTTGGAGGTATTTCAATCTCAAACATTTACTTTGTGAAAAATTTGAATTATAATCTCCTAAGTGTAAGTCAATTATGTAGCATTGGATACAAAGTAGAATTCAATGTCTCCCATTGTTGCATCAAAGATGCAAATGATAATCTAATACTAAAAGGGTCTAGGAAAAACAATATTTATGTTTGTATGCTTGACGAAGCAAGTTCCTTGAATGCATGCTTGGTTTCTAACCATAGTGAGTCTTCATTATGGTATAGAAGACTTGGACATATAAATGTCAAGTTGATTCAAACCATTGCATCCAAGGATCTTGTGAGGAACCTCCCTAAAATCAAGTATGAAATAGACAATTTTTGTGATGCTTGTCAAAAAGGCAAACAAACCAAGGTCTCCCACAAGTCGAAGAATATTGTCTCTTCCTCTAGACCATTGGAACTACTTCATTTAGACTTATTTGGACCTATCAATATATCTAGTATGAGTGGTAAAAATTATACCTTTGTAATCGTTGATGACTACTCTAGATACACTTGGACTGTTTTTCTGAAAAATAAAAATGATGCCTTCGATGAATTTGCAACTCTATGTAACAGACTGCAAAATCAGAAAGGGTATACTGTAACCTCTGTGAGGAGTGACCATGGAGGAGAATTTGACAATATAAGTCAATTTGACTTATACTGCAACAAGCATGGTATTGACCATAACTTCTCCGCTCCTAGAACGCCTCAATCTAATGGGGTAGTTGAAAGGAAAAACAGGTCATTACAAGAGACAGCAAGGACTATGCTTAATGAGTATTCTTTGCCTAAGTACTTTTAGGTTGAAGCTGTAAATACAGCATGTTATGTACTAAATAGGATAATTCTCAGACCTTTACTTTCTAAAACACCTTATGAGCTGTACTTTGGTAAAATACCAAAAGTAGACTACTTTAGAGTCTTTGGATGTAAATGTTTCATCTCAAACACAAAAAATTATCTTGGAAAATTTGATGCAAAATCTGATGAAGGAATATTCTTAGGATACTCACTCAACAGTAGGGCATATAGAGTTTTTAATAAAAAATCATTAATGGTTGAAGAATCTATGAATGTATGATTTGATGAATCTTTACCTAATGACTTAAACAAATCTCCTGTTGATGATGATGATATCATAATTGATGAACTTAAGAACAAAGTTAATGATATTTCTCTTAATGATACAAATGATGTTACCATAGAAAAATTAGAAACACTACCTAAGGAAGTCATTCCGCATAGGAATCATCCCTTAGAAAACATTATAGGGGATCTAGATGGAGAAATCCAGACTAGATCTAAAACCCGAGAGGTATGCAATCACACTGCATTTATCTTAAGGATCGAACCCAAGAACATAGAAGAAGCACTAAAAGACAGTGATTGGATTATAGCTATGCAAGAGGAGCTTTCACCAGTTTTAAAGAAGCAAGGTATGGGAACTTGTCCCAAGACCTGACCACTACACCATCATTGGTGCTAAGTGGGTCTTTCGCAATAAACTGGATGAAGATGGGAACATAGTGAGAAACAAAGCAAGACTAGTTGCCAAAGGGTATAATCAGCAAGAGGGAATAGACTATGATGAAACCTATGCACCAGTAGCAAGGTTAGAGTCCATTAGAATGCTACTAGCTTTTGCATGCCATAAGGACTTTAAACTATATCAAATGGATGTCAAAAGTGCCTTCTTGAATTGATACATTCAAGAAGAGGTATTTGTAGCTCAACCTCCTGATTTTGAAGACCCTAAGTTTCCAAACCAAGTCTATAAACTTGAGAAAGCTCTGTATGGCCTCAAACAAGCCCCTATAGCTTGGTATGAGAGATTAAGTACTTTCTTGATGGAAAGTGGCTTCTCAAGGGGGAGGATTGACACAACCCTGTTCATGAAGAATTTTAAGAATGATATACTCATTATTCAAATCTATGTAGATGATATCATCTTTGGCTCAACCAACGAGAGAATGTGTACTGATTTCAGTAACAAAATGAGTAATGAATTTGAAATTAGTATGATGGGAGAGTTAAATTTTTTCCTTGGACTTCAAATAAAACAAATTGATAATGGAATTTTCATAAATCAAAGCAAGTACACCAAGGAGCTGCTAAAGAAATTTGACATTAACAGTCAAAAATCTTCAAACACTCCGATGAGCTCATCCTTGAAACTAACCAAGGATGAGGATGGAACTTCTGAGGATGTAACTAGATATAGAGGCATGATTGGGAGCCTTCTTTATCTAACAGCAAGTAGACCTGACATCATATACAGTGTATGTGCATGTGCTCGGTTTCAAGCTGATCCTAAGAAATCTCACCTCACTGCTGTAAAAAGAATTTTTAAATATCTGAAAAGCACATGTGATGTTGGGTTATGGTACCCCAAAAACCAACCCCTTGACTTGGTCAGCTTTTCAGATGCTGACTACGCAGGTTGCCATATTGACAGAAAAAGTACCAGTGGTACTTGTCACTTTCTCGGCTCTTGCCTTGTCTCTTGGTTTAGCAAGAAACAAAACTCAGTTGCTCTATCTACCACAGAAGCTGAATATGTTGCAGCTGGTAGATGTTGTGCTCAAATCCTTTGGATGAAGCAAACTCTCCAAGACCTTGGAGTGAGTTTCGAATCTTGCCCAATCATGTACGATAACACCAGTGCCATAAACTTGAGTAAAAATCCCATTTTACACTCAAGGGCAAAGCACATTGATATTCGACACCACTTTCTACGAGACACCATTCAAAATGGCGATGTCTCTCTAGAATACATTGAAACTGAGAAATAACTCGCAGGTATATTCACTAAACCACTTGGTGAAGAGCGTTTTAGTTTCCTAAGGAAGGAGCTTGGCATTTGCAACCCGTTTGGCTGAATGAATATACATTCCTTCTTGAATATTCTTTTCCAAAAGCCTAGACTTGAAAAATCCTTTCCACATCCATAATTTTCTAGGTTCTCGAGCTTTTTGGACTCTACCGGTCGATCGCCCCAATATACCGGTCGACCGGCACTAACCGAATAGATTACCGGTCGATCGCCTAAAACTTCTGGTCGACCTCCTATAACCGAAAGGGTTACCGGTCGACCGCCTAAAACTTTCGTCGACCGGATCTAACCGAAAGGGTTACCGGTCGACCGCCACAATATAACCGGTCGACCGGTGCCGCCGAAAATTCGATTTTGAACACTTTTAAATCGATTTTTTCAAACCATTTTTTTCCACTTTTAAAACTCTGTTTGGCCTAAAACCCCATTTCGACTCTTCCTCTCCCAAAACCCTAGCTTAGAACTTCTTTTTAACCTAGATCTCTCAAGACCCCTTCCTATCCGTCTCCCAAAACCCTTGCACCTCTTCCCCTCTTACGCCTTCAATCATTATAGACTCTCACCGCCCACATAGAGGCAAGAAAACGGTAGCTTAGAAGGGAAAAAGGAAGGCCTCTGACAAAGATATATGGTTCTCCTCCTCCATTGCTCAAGAATCATGGGATCTCTACATCTTTTGAAACATAGAGCAAGGTAGGACCATCAATTCTGACTCTTTGTCCAGGTATGACATCAAAGATCTGTTTGATGCTTTGGGATGGGGCAACATTCTCAAACTTGACTCTCACTGTTATCCCCACCTTGTCAAAATGTTCTTTTGTAACCTGACTTTCTCTGGTGAAGGTGACAACCTTCTAGCCCATTCCTATGTTAAGGGAGTTCCTATAGATATAGACATCATGATTTTAGGAGAAATCCTAGACATTTCTGTGGCAGGGGAACTAAAATACTACCAACCCAAGACCTACATAGAACAATTCATGAATGTTGACAGTGTGTATTCTAGCATCATGAAGGAATATGCTAATACTCACAAAATTAAGGCTAAGGAACTCACCGATATAGGGAGGATTGTAAATCTCATCATCTCCTACAATATCCTCCCAAAGAGTGGTCATAGAGATGAAGTCTCCCCATTTCATGCTTATCTCACCTACTGTGTTTGCAAGACTATAACCATCAACCTTCCTTACGTTATGCTCAAAACCATGATTATCCATGGTGATAGACTTCAAAAAGGAAATCTTCCCTATGGAAGGATGATTTGCCAAATCTTGGACCACTTTCATGTAGATTTTTCTGGTGAATCATTTGACCCGATTCCTCAAGAGATCAATCTTTCCACTATTCGCAAGATGCATCTTCTTCCCCAGCAGCCCACAAACTCCAAAAAGACTGCTGCTGGACCCAGCCAGCCACAGCAACCAGGAAGTGATGAGACATCAGCCTATGCGACCGTTGCTGATCTTCAAAAAGTTGGAAACATCATCCTTACTCAATTGGCAAAGATGGAAAGAAAGCAGAATGAGATTCTCAGGCTCCTACGCAATGACGAGGAAGATAAAGATGACGAAGAAGAAGACGAAGAGGACACAGAGGATGAGGATGCAGCGGATTAAGAGTTTTTTTTTTTTTGAACTTCGTGTTTGTTTCAGTCGTTTATGTTTTTTTTTACTCTGCGATACGAAGTTGAACTTATGATACTTTTCTATGTGTTATATTTTTTTGGCACGTACTCAGGGGGAGTATTTTTATTTCTTGTGTCATTTTGATTCCCTTTTTGCTGTTGACAAAAGGGGGAGAACATCTATTACTCTATTACTCTTCCTGAAAATGACAGTATGACAGTATCTATCTTTAATTGTTTACTCTTATGGAAATGACAATATCTATCCTTGTTTATTTTTTGGCACTGAATTAAATTATCTTATTGACCTTTACACAGTGTTACTATCATTTCTTGTATTTGGTTTTATTGCCTGCGTTTGTTTGTCATCACCAAAAAGGGGGAGATTGTTGGGAAACATGTCCACACTCCTTGCTATGTTTTGGTGTTAACAAACAAACATACATCTTTAACTTGGTTTGATAAAATGTGATTAGCTTGAAGAAAGTGTAATTAGCTTGAAGAAACACTTAGAAGGCCGAATCAAGACACGAAGCTTAAAGACATGGAATTGCAAACAAGAAGAAAAGAAGATAAATTGCCAAAGAGTGGAAGGTTCAAGTAAAGAAGAAGACCACTAGGATAGATTGGTCATTTTTAATGTAATTTGTAACTTCCACATATATATGCACTCACCACATGCATGTGCATTGCATCATACTAGAATGACCATAGAGCATACCTTGACCAAGTATGGAAAGTCTCTAAGTGGTGAGGAACATATTAGGAAAAATGTGTTCTAGTGAAATTCTGTGAAAACCACATTAACCTGACTCAAGGGTATTTTAGGGAATCTTAAAGTTAGTATCAGGAGATGAAACCTTTATAGAAGTTGTAGGAAATTGAGTTGTGATTCCAACGCAACTGATCTCAGGTCAATCTGAGGTTGAACCGAAAAGTTATGGTCAAAACACTGACGACTGATCAGTATGACAGCATTCTGTCAAAATAGAGTATGTCATGTTGGTGGTCGACCGGCTGGAAGCCCCGGTCGACCGGAACTGTCCGAGACCATAGCCGGTCGACCGGTAGAAAGTCCCGATCGACCGGTGACTGCCTGGAATTGCCCCAAAGGCTATATTTTGCCTCAACGGCTCTTGGCGGTCGACCGGCTACCGATGGCGGTCGACCGGTGGTCCCAGAATACCTCCGTTAGAGCCTGATTTCCTGCCTAAAATGCTTTCCTAAGTTTACCTGTAAATACCCAAACCGCTCTTAATTAAATAATCATTAAGAAAGAGCTTTAAGAGCAGTATTGCAAGCATTCAAGAGTTATTAAGATTAGTATATTCTACTTGAGTTGTTCTATTACACCAATCCCAACAAAGGTTCAAGTCTCAATCAAAGTCCTCTACTCTCTCCTGTGCAAGTCAAAACCATAAGAGAGGACTTTACAAAAGGTGCATCTTTCATTTCTCATTCTCATCATTTGCACCACACTTGAGGTATTCCTCCTATTCCACTATTTTCTATTTATTTCTGTTTTTACAATTCTAGACTGTACTTAGGATTGTAAGGATTCTCTTATCCTAAAAAGAGAAAGGTGTCTCTCTACCTCCAAAAGAGATTGTAAAAGCGTCTCTCTGCCTGGAAAGGGGATTTGTGAGGATACTCTTATCCGTGAAAAAGATTGTAAAGATTTTCTTCTCTACCTACCATACTGAAAGGGAGAACTAGTGGAATACCTTACAAGAGGATTCTTGTAGGGAGTGGACTAGACTCGGATTGAGTCGAACCACTATAAATCTTGTGTTTTGTGGTTGTACTTGTTTTATTTACTCCGCATTGTTTTAAACTTGCAGTCACACTTGTGACCTATTCATCGAAAAGATTTAAATTCCACTAGTATAACCTATTCACCCCCCCTCTAGGTTATTTCAGCTTTCTATTTTATTCCGGTCAGCATAGAGCCTTTGTGAGCCATTTTGAAGGATGGAATAACAATTAACTTTTTAGATAAAGGTTGCCAGTCAAATAGCTTTTGCTTAGCACCATTTTTCTTTTGCAGGGGCAATGTAAAGTGAGTTAGCAAAAATAATGATCTTTCTGAGTTGCCTGGTGCTCAGATAAGCCACAAACAAGGCAAACGGAGAGGCCAGTCCGGTTCATTTTTGTGGAGGCCTGAGCTAGCTTTTTGCACTCGTACCGGCAGGTGACATGGTTTTCTAGCATTTTGTGCACTTCTGGAGTATTTACTTCGTTACTTCTTAATCTCAACCTTCTCTTGTTCATATAGTACAGTCTATTCCAAGTTCCCAACCTGAATAAGTTTTATCATTGGTTGTTGTTGAAAGTATCATGCTAGAGGTTCCTATAAATGTACCCAGAAAATTTTTACCTCAATTCTAAAGCACCAATTACTGAAGAATTTCCTGTAGGTGTGCCAACTGTCAACAAAATTCTTCCTCATGGATGTCCTTGCTTCAATCTCATTGAGGTACATGTGGTGGTAGACCATTGTTGAAGCTGAACTACATTACTTTATGTTTCTTGTCTCTATTAATGGCAATCATGAGCTTCTTATTTATTTTCTGTATATCTTTATAGGTAATAATTGATGAAGATGAATTTAGAGCCGGAAGTAAGAAACTTGCTGCACACCTTGCTGATCTGGAAGTTGAGGTACATATTCTGAACCTACTGAGTAACATGGCAGTTGCAAAATAAAAATTATTACTTAGCTCTTTCCTGCATGCCTTTTTCCAGCCTTGTACACTTTCCCGACCTTTTACATGATCTAGGTCATAATGTTTGAGCCTTTTTTTTTTTTTTTTTTTTTTCTAATGTCTGGGTTTTCATGATCACATGCAGTGAAAATTCATTTACCTGTGTCGATGCCATTTTACTCTGTTATGGGCATAACATCAATACCGAAGTGATTTATTATGTTAGGTTTCTAAATCAACTAACCAAAATATAAACCACTGCATAGATCACATTTCAGGATCTAGAACTAAATAATCCAACAGAAACAAGCTGGAAAATCAATAGTTGATGATGGAATAGGTGAGGAAAAGATGATGAGGCTTGAGGTAGTTGAGAAGTCCCTTTGTATAGTTTAGACATTTTACCTTCAAATTTCCGTAAACAAATGGAGCATCACCATCAGTCTCTCATTTGTTTAAGGTCGCTCTTTTCTCTAGCTTACAATATATTTTTTACATATACTGATCATAATAAAATATATTGTGTTGGGTACATGTTATAAAATGCATTATTGATTTTAGAATACTAAGGCATTTCACGGAACACCTAATTGGAAAATTTATTATTCTTCAGCTTTTAAACTGAACCTACCTCAGCTGCTCTAGCCAGACTAAACCAGTAAAGGGCACTGGTTTGCCACATGCTAGCTTAGTTATCACTTCAAAGCCATAGGCTCCAAGACTAGAGAACAGGTCAAGTCATTTGGTTTGCATGGGCAGTGGCAAAAGATCGATAGGTACACGTTTCACTGTGGTTGAACAGAAACTCAGGTCCTATTTAAGAATGGATTTTTTTTTTTTTTTTTT
>NC_056570.1:23031530-23031827 GCF_013358625.1 Macadamia integrifolia
GGGGTGGGGAGTTTATCACGGCGTTCGGAATTCAGATGAAGGTAGCTTATATATAGTGGAACCAGAAAACCATATATTCAAAAGTATGCTGAGTTGGGACTAAACGAAAGATTCTTTTCTTTAGTTTCAAAACTAAGGAGTTTAATTGTCAATCCCAACCCAACGGTCTTGTTAGGCCGATGGCCATTAAGGATGGCAGCTCAAGATGGTGTCAGGGTGGCGTCCCAGCTCCAAGGGGAGAGGGCAGCTAGGGGGACGGGGGAGGAGACAAGGGGTATTTTTATTTTTTTTGGGGGG
>NC_056570.1:23035706-23096720 GCF_013358625.1 Macadamia integrifolia
TCATATTTTGAGGAGAAATGTTTGAAAAAATTGTGGTTGGGAAGGTCAGAGTAGCAAAAGCCATTGGAATTTTTATTTTATATATTAGAAGAATCCGTTTTGCTATTAATAGACCGGAAGAAGGGAAAAAAATGATTGAAAAAAATAAAATCAGAAAAAATGTTGAAATTAAGAGAGTTTTGGTAAATATAGGCCAAGTGTAGGGGAATGATAGTAATTGCCCCTTTAATTTAGCTAAGGGGGCAGCACCAATAGTCCCTTTAGAGAGAGGGCAAATGATTCATGCTGATATCATAAGAAGTGGCTTTCTATGAGAATATCTTATCTATCTTGTTTAGAAAAACTTAATTAAATAAGGTCTCTATATCTACAATAATTGTTTGAGTTAGGTTACTAGTCTTAGCATAACTCTTGGAAACATTTTCGTACGTAAAATTTGTCTACATGTAAAACTTTGCGTTTAAAATTTGTCATATAAGATGTTATGTCAAAACAAATGAAACTTCAATAGCAAATTTCTCTGTTTGGAGAACCATATTCTCAAATAGAGATCATGCTGAAAAAAGCATAAGAGAGAAGAGGAGTAATAGTTTATGTGGGCCAAGCCACACCTCAATAAGATCATTAGGGAGGGCCCCTCAACAAGGGTTCTATTACAAGATTCAAATCCTCTTCAACCACGCTGGATGCTCCGCATATCTGACAGTTGGAAGGTTCGAACATGCACTTCAACACATGGGTACACATAAGGATGTGAATTTGTAACTGAAATCGTTTATCGAAACTGAATCAATCTGTTTACACCGAAACTGCAAAATCGTTTAGTAAATGGTGTGGTTATGCTTTCAAGTTTCAGGCCGATTAGCTAAACGGGTCGGGTCGATTTTAACCGCAGAACCCGTTGATTTCAAACCGAATTGAAACTGTTTAAACCAAACCGTTTAAAACTATTTAAATCAATCCGATTAATCCGTAAAACAATTAAATAAAGATAGGGCAATAATCCGTATAACAACTAACAATTAAATTAAGTGTCCATCCTGCTTTGGTATGATTTAGGGGTGTCAATTCCTAAACCGAACCGGTAAAACCGGACGAACCAAACTGATAATAACCCGGACCGAACCAAATCGAAGCCTTATTGGTTCGGTTTGGTTTCGAGTATTGCAACCCCAAAACCAAATCGAACCGCACCGAAAACCGGATGAACCAGAAACCAAATCAAAACCGGCTCAAAACCCAGACCGAAACCGAAACCAAACCGGTAAGAAACCGAAACACTCCAAAATTCATTAAAAAAAATCAAAATTTGCATAGTTTTGTATACATTTGTATGGAAAGTCGAATCCAAACTAGACCAAAAACCAAAATCAACCCGGTTACAAATCGATTTAAGAAATCGAAGTTTAGCAGTTCATCATTTGGTTGTTTCCTAATGGCTTCATACCGGTTTAAAAAACTGATCCAAACCGAAATGAACCTAATAAATCCAAACCGGTACCAACCCGAACCCAAACCGCACCGAAGCCGACACCGAACCGAAACCGATAAATCCTTAATGGGTCGGTTTTGGTCACTTCCAAAGTCACACCGAAACCGGTGGAACCGGACCGAAACCGCACCAACCCGGACCGTTGACACCCCTAGTATGATTTATTGCAATTCAGTTCAAGTTTAAGCTTTAGATCATGGACTTGTAATCCATATATGTTACTATGTTATTATGTTATCATAGATGCGATTTTTTGGCTGAACCACCTATCATTTTAATATTTTATGCTATAGAAGGCTGGATTTGGATGTTGTATGATATTAGTTCTAAATGTTTTAAGAATGACCATGTAAAGAAATAACACTAGATTATCAAATTAAGACATACCATCGTTAATATAGAATTTCTTACTTGTGGTTGCCAATTATTTTTTGATAAGCTTATGAACTTCAGTTTAGAGATGGTTGCAAATTATATCAAACCGATTGTGAACTGTTTTACAAACCATATGGAATAAATCGAAACCGAAACCGTTTAAAACCGTGAAACCGACACCATTTAGAAACCGTGGAAACCGAAACCATTTACTAAACGGTCACGGTTTCAGAAAGTGGAACCGTTTAGTAAATGGTGCGGTTATGGTATTAGTCAAATAAATGTAAACCGAATCGATCCGCACCGTTTAAACCGAAATCAAACCAATTAACACCCTTAAGTACACACCCCAAGGTCTTCCCAACCATTGAATGAGTATTGGATGTCCCAACGGCTGGAGAAGATCTCAGTCCTCCCTTACAACTAGGAATTATGATAGGATCTTTCCTATTATGTCACAAGAGCAGCTAATTCCTCACCATATAATATAATATCTCTGTCCATAGAATCTTTGGCATGGATAAGATTTCTCTCCATAAAACCTAGGGACCAAAGAGTGATCCTAGGGTTGAAGTCGTCTCAATCCTAACGTCATTCTCTGATCATTGAACCCCATGGATGGGAGAGGGGTCGTCCTCTCTAGAGATATACAATAAATCTGCACCTACGGCTCTTTAAACAACGTGACAGACCAGGAAAAAGCCTCTACCAATCAAAATTATCATTAAATTAAATGAAAACAAGAAAGACCCATTGCTGTAGGGTGGACAAAGCAAAGGAGGGCCTATACTTCCATAATGGGCGTGTTCAAGTGGCCATTGACAACAGAAAGAGGCGCATTGTCATCTCTGCGTACGTGTGCTCCAATAATGGTCCAGTGGTAATAATGGAACTGACCATTACACGCTTGCCACACAACTACGACGTCATGACACATCCAAACAGTCCAAAACGAAACCTAAAAATAGATATTCATGCAAAAGTGTTTCTACGATGTCTTGTATTCCTTTGCTTATATTTATGAGCTAATTTCAAAATGTTGTTAAAATATTAGAGGTCTTCAAACAATGAATTATATGAATATTTTGGTAATTTATTTGTATACTTGTAAAGGGTTTAATAATAAAATCGTAGTGAAGGTTTTTATGTGTAATCAATTTGAGAGAGATGTGAAAGGATGAATAGATGTAACCCTATAATTCTCAAGTCCATTGATAATCTGTTTGTTTGCAATTCCTATTTATGGTTTTTGCATCATTTTAGGATCGATCTCTTTTTCTACACAAGTGAGAAACTCAAGAAGCAGAACGAAATCTCTTGCAGGAAATTCAATAGAATATGTTTACATTATCTTAAAGAGTGAACCGTGAGCAGAAGATTAGCTGGCAGAAGATCATTACCCGCAATAGTGATGAGGATAATGTTCTGTGAGAGAGAGAGAGAGAGAGAGAGAGAGAGAGATGGGTGTGGCAAAACCAATGCACACAAAGGGCGGTGGGGGTGGGGGAAAGAGAGAGAGAGAGAGAGAGAGAGAGAGAGAGGGTTTAATACTATATATAAAGGTACGATGCCAGAACACTCACACAAGGAGACAGAGAGAGAGAGAGAGACAGAGAGAGAGAGAGAGAGAGAGAGAGAGAGAGAGAGAGATGGAGATGGGTGTGGCTTCAACACATAATCATCCACCAAAACCAACCATTGAAGAAGAAAATGAAGAGCACTATCTCTCAGCTATGCAGTTAGCCAGCGCAACAGTTCTCCCTATGGTGTTGAAAGCAGCTCTAGAGTTAGATCTACTTGAGATCATAGCTGCAGCAGGCCCTGGTGCGTGCCTTTCAACTTCAGAGATTGCCTCCCTACTCCCCACGCAAAACCCAGTTGCGGCCTCTGCCATGCTCGATCGTATCTTACGTCTCCTCTCGAGTTACTCTATTCTCAAATGCTCTCTCTTCAAACGGGACAATGAAGACCATGCCCAGAGATTTTATGGTTTGGCGCCAGTCTGCAAATTCCTTATTCGGAACAAAGATGGAGTTTCTATTGCTCCCTTGGCTCTTCTGATCCAGGACAAGGTCTTCATGGATAGTTGGTAATGTCGTATCCCATTTTTTTTATCTCAAACTCTTCTTCTTTATACAAGACGCATATATTTCCGAGAACATATATCTTTCACTTACATGTGACATCCAATACATGTCCCTTTTGTTTTCATACCAACCTTCTTTACTCTTTAAATGGCATGAAGTAAGACAAGTGTTGGATCCTGACATGCACATACGGGTGAAAATATTTGTAGAGGATCCAATCTCTATATTTCCTTTTATGTACAGTAATTCCATTTTAAGTAAAATATGTTAGGAATTAACAATGCAACTGAACATCGATATGCAAAAGAAAAAATAAAAAAAAGGGATCTACACACACACACACACATTACACAAAGATTACATGGTTCGCCCAAGATGGGCTAGATCCATGCATGGTCAAGCAATAACCAAAGCTTCTACTATTTGGATGAAGAAATTACAAAAACCTTACCCTCATTTTTCCTTACGAGATTAATCCTATATGTAGCGTTTTGACATGTTACAATGTAGAGGAAACCAAATCCTGAAAGTTCAAAATTTCCTCCAATATAAACAACTCCAAAAAAAAATTTGGTTGTGAAGGACTGTTGTTGTTGAGAAAAATCACTATTTCTTCTTGGATTAAATTGAGATCAGGTCCTCATCAATAACAAAAGGAAAGTTTTGTCTGGATCCTTCACACACATGAGGAGTAACTACTATTTATGTACATCTTTCCTTTAGTGGCACTTTGATACTCGACCTGCCTCTTAAACCTTGATTTATTGGTGTTATTCCGGCCATTTTCAAGCAAAGTAAAATCAATAGGTAATAGATTTTGCTATTCTAGTCCAATAGAGACTTGTTTTGAACCCTTTTTGGAGAAGATTTGGATTTCATTCCCTTCACTCCTTCGTTGTTGCAGCCTTACCCCTGCTTCATGGGGAAGCTATTTCCCAACTCGAAACCTACAACTATCATACTTTAAGGTACTAGATTCGAACAGGGCGGTATCCATTTGATCCTGGTTCAGATCGATCCGTATCAAATAGAAATACCTCTAGTTGTCATTAAAAAAAAATACCAATTTTTTTAACCTCTTACCCTTCATCTTTACCAATTCAATGATGTGTTACGGATCAAGAGTCAATGTTGATATCAATCCAATACAACTAATTCAAGTCGGTCCAATCTAATTCCTTAAACCTTGAAGACCACTAAGTCAAAATGGAGCAATACGCAAAATTTAATTGTGGTAATTTTAGTTGTCATTATTCTTTGGATTCAAATTGTTTTAATTTAACATCTTTGTCCAAAGGCATTTCTTGAAAGATGCAGTTCTCGAAGGTGGAGTTCCATTCGACAAGGTCCATGGGATGAATCTTTTTGAATACTCTGGTATGGATCCAAGGTTCAACAAACTCTTCAACAAGGCAATGTCAACTCACAGCACTTTGATCACCAAGAAGATTCTTGAGACATATAAAGGATTTGAAGGCCTTAAAGAGGTAGTTGATGTGGGAGGTGGGATTGGAACCACAATTGGAATGATCACTTCCAAGTATCCTCAAATTAAGGGTATTAACTTTGATTTGCTTCATGTTGTAGCAGATGCTCCATCTTATCCTGGTATGCATTAAGTGTATTTATTTATTTATTTTATTTTTTTAGGGGTGGGGGAAGTGTGAAAGGCAGCGCCACAACATGGCCCTTGCATCTAGAAATAGAAGGGGGTGAAATAAATGCTCCACCCCTCATGAAAGACAGAAATTTCACAACTCTTGATAATTTTGCCTGCGTTCATATTGATTCCCACGCTAGTCTAGTGGCCACGCTGCCTTTCATGGAATCAACACGGCCAATCTAGTTACCTGAAAGGCAGTGTGGCCCCTACGCCAACACAGGGACCATTGGAAGTAGGCCTAAAGCATCAATAAGTGCAGGATTTCTACCTTTCACAAGGGGCAAGACGGTCATTTCACCCTCTCTGTGTCTGTATATAGGGGCCATGCTTTTTTCTTTTTTCTTAATCACATAAGCACACCATGATTTTGCTTGATCTTTAATTGATTTCATCTAAATAAGAAGGTATTATTGTTTTGTAGATGTCGAGCATGTAGGAGGAGACATGTTTGTCAATGTGCCAAGAGGAGATGCCATTTTCATGAAGGTAAGTCCCCCTTTTAGATTATGTTTGGTTGTGAAGAAAGGTGAAAGTTTTTTATTTGTTGACAATCTAAATGTTGGATCAGGTCGAGTAACTCAAACATCACTTGCCCAAGTTTAAAAATCATCTATTTCTTCTAATTCTAATGATCAATTGTGCATCAAATACCTAACTAAAATGGTCAAATAATTTGGACTTCAAAGAAATGCAAATTAGCTGATGTTGATAAAGTCTATGACACGTTATAGCCAAGATTGATGAGAGTATGAATTTTCCCAACCAAACACCAAACCATTTTTTTTGTTGATGACGGATATTCAAGCTTTTAGTCTGACTAGTCCCACGGGTCCACATTGACCCCACAACCGCATGGATCAGGTCATATCGGGATTGAATGAGAACTATTCAACTTTTACTGAAAGCAGTGAGAAGCACTAAACACCCTGTGTGAATGGTCCTAAGGAGGTAAAAAGAGTCAAACTCAAAATCACATGCTTCTTGAGGTGAAGATCCCTTGCCAACTCAACTACCCTTTGGGATTTTCAAACACAAACCACTTTCCAAAACACATCATCTTAATAGAGCTTATGAATATTTTAGGGTATGACTCTTGCAATTACCCAAAAAAAAATTGAGCCAACCACACAAGTTATTCTTTTTTCTTTTTCCCTCTTCTGATACTTGTATGGAATTCAATTGATGATTTATTTTCTTCTTTGAAACTTTTAGTGTATCTTTCGTGATTGGAGGGATGAGAATTGCTTAAAACTTTTGAGAAATTGCTGGGATGTTTTACCAAACTCTGGAAAAGTGATAGTTGTTGAATCGGTTCTTCCACTGGCCCCTGTGACTAATGTGGCTTCCACCCTCGTCACCAATTATGACCTACTCATGTTAGCACACACCCCAGGAGGAAAAGAGAGGACATTTCAACAGTTTGTGGCCTTGGCAACAAAAGCTGGATTTTTGGGTTGCAAAATTATTTGTAGTGCTTATAATTATAAGGTAATCGAATTCTACAAAATATGAGAATGTTACATTTAGTTTTTGGCACTGCATATGTATTGAGAATTTTATTTGTAGTTCCGTGATTATTGAAAGTATGATTCTTCTATCAATAAAACTTTTTTAAGTTTCTGGCTTTCCAAGGAAAATTGAAAAATAATCGTCGATGAACATATAAAAGAAATCTCATTTTACTTTGTGCCAGAGAGAGAGAGAGAGAGAGAGAGAGAGAGAGAGAGAGAGTGTGTGTGATGCCCCAATCCCATACAAATTCATGATATTGTCTATATTGGGCAAATCTTTCACGACTTTACAACGTGGCGTGACCATGAAAAGGGTGCTAGATATTGTCAACTAGTCTAGTCTCTTCACCTTAATCAATGTGGGACTAGAGGGCCTCCACCCCCCCCCCTCTCAACACCTATTCCGTTTCTTGCTCAACCTTTGGGGTTCAACAAATCTAGGCTATTTCTTACACAACCTTCAGAGTTCAACAAATCTGTGTTATTTCTTGGGCGTGGCATTCTCCCCCTTGTGGCACAATGTCCCGCTATAGCCTCACACGATGTTGGGGTCTGCTTTAATACCATTTATAATGCTCCAATCCCACACTAAGCCATGATATTAGTGAACCCCTCACAGCTCTAAAACAGATCATCCGAGGTATTAGAGTACACAACAAAGCGATATGTCCTCTTTGGGGCCTACCTCGTTGGGTAGTTTCTTAACCTTTGGGTCTCAACTTCTCATTTCTTGGCTTCATGACCATGGAAGAGGTGCTAGAGGTTATCAGTTAGCCCAGTATCTTCCCTTAGTCAATGTGGAATTAACAAAGTTGGCCCCCTCAATGCCTTTCCCACGTGAAGTAGTTTCTTGACCCTTGGGTCTCGCCTCCTCGTTTCTTGGCTTCACCCCTTAAGGTTTTCTAACACATCGTGACCATGGATGGGGTGGTAGATGTTATTAACTAGCACAGTCTCTCCCCTAGTTAATGTGTGATTAACAAATCTGCCCCCCTCAACGCCTCTCTCTTCTTTTGCACAACTTTTGAGGCTCAATTGATTTGGGTTGTTTCTTGGGCATGACAGTCTTTTGGCATAGCTTCCATGTTGTGACCTCACACGGTTGAGGTCCGCTCTGATACTATTCCCTTTGGGGTTAACCCTTCATGATTTTAAAATGTGTCGTAATAATAAAAGCTAGGGATACCATAGGTTATCAATCAACTCAATCTCTTCAACTTAGACCATGTGAGATTAAAGAGCATATCCCCATCAACCCTCTCTCATTTTTTACCGAACATTTGGGGTTCAATGGATCAGGACCATTTCTAGAGTTGACATTCTCAAAGACTGAAATTCTCAAAGAAAATTGCAAAATCATTGTTGACCACCATACAAAAGAATCTCATTTTACTTTATATTTGAGAGAGAGAGAGAGAGAGAGAGAGAGAGAGAGAGGTGTGCCCTTGTGTGTGCGCGTGTGTGCATGAGTGCGTGCACGCCCTAAAGGTAGTCTTGAGTCTTAACTCAACTAGTCTATGAAACATTTTGATAATCAATTATTGCTTCGGGAACCAATTAGATTTGGATGAGGACAAAGTTTTGAATTTTATTATTATTTGAAATACTCTTGTTTGATTGGAGATCCTAGTTCAATTGCTAAATTATCTTGTTTCTAAGACTATAAGCCCATTTAGAGTAGAGTGAGATTTATTTGAGATTATTTGGCTAACCGAGTTTCAAAAGATTCTATTTTTAGTGGAAAATTGTAAGTTAATTATTTAATATATATTCGATCATGTTTAAGAAAATTAATTTGATCTTTACATCAAAATGAAATTCATTGAATCTGTTTAAAATGCATGAAGAATCAGAAAATTAAATCTTGACCGGATAAGAAACAGACGTGGAATTTATACATGTCGTGTGGTCTATCGGTATTGGATCGCTTGTATTGGATGTTCTATATCAGTTTGGCAAGTGTTTGATCTTAATACTCGACTGATATCATATTGATTGAACATATGGATAAAGGGGGTATAAAAGTAAAAAAAATAAAAAATAAAAATAAAACAGAGGCATTTCTACTTGATATGGATGACCTAATACCGATACATTATGATATTATAACAGTTTTGAGGATTATCAATACCCATTCCAATGCCATACTCTAAAAATGCTGATAAAAAATTAAACTTACGATCAAAATTTTACATGACCAATCTAAGATCACTTCCTAGATATCCAACCGCTAATATTACTATATCAATTTTCCATGTAGCACAACTAGATAAAACCCAAGCATACATTTCATATGGGTGTGAATATCCATAAAACCTTTTATGCAATTGAAAGTTAAATTTTATAAGTTTGCTTATAATTATAAAAATAATTAACATAAATTTCTTTTCATTTGCACCCAAAAGGGTAAAAACAATGTATCAAAATATCCCATAATTTTTATAATACCAATTCAAATCTTGCGTTTTTTTTTTCTCAGCACTACTCGATTTGGTTTTAATAATGGTTTTTGTTCATTATTGACACCATTGCCCAAAGACCTTACGTGAACTTGATGGGGTGAAAGTAAAAGGATCTGAAAACTCTCAAAGTAACAGAAGGAGCTTCTAGGATGACACGCACATCGATCGGATATTTCACCAACCTTTTACCGGACGAAATTTGGCAATCAAGTTCTTGTTACTTAGGCTCACAGCCAAAGAACTGGAATTTTAAAGGGTAATTTGAAAAATGTCAAATCATGGGAGCATAATTGTGAACCAAAGGAAAAATGAATTATTCTATTTCTTTAGCTATGAGCCCAAGCAATAAGAAATAGGAAGTAGGAAGTAGCAAGTGGGCAGTTGTAAATTTTTTCTCCTGCCATATCCACCCATTACTTGGTTGTTTTTTCTTTAATTATGTATATTTTAGGTCTTCCTAAAGCATTTACAAGCGATCCTTAAAATTCCATGCATTTAAGCTACTCTTGCTTCTTATGACAATCAACAAAAGTGAGGTCCCTGCTTTGGTGTTGTGTGTGCTAGGAAGAATGTGAGGTGGGAAAGAAGGTGAAATATATGTTTTGTCCTTTATTTGAGAGTAGTGCACTCAAAGTTTCTCTCTCGTCCCACAATAGGGGTAGATATGTCATTTCACATGAGGACACAAGGAAATACTAAGGTATATTGCATTTGTGGACAGAGAACATCTCATTTTTAGTGAAAAAGAGAGTAGATATTTCCTTCCTCTTGAATAAAGAGTTTCTCCTCCATTTTTTTTATTTCTTTTTTGAAAGGGAGAAGTGGGAGAGAGGAAACCGGTCCCTTGTCAACAAGGTCAAAAGTAGTAAAATACTTAAATGGTTACTGGAAGTGGGGCCCACCAATCCTACAGAGCCATTATTAAAATAATGGTTTTCGGAAGAGGAAGGTTGGGGATGTTCATGCACTTTCCCCCCTTCTCTGGCTCTGCCTTCAGCGTTTCCTCTCTAACTCAGAGAAAAATTCGTACAGATTCAGTGTATCAAGCCAACCTCAAAATCCTAAACTACTCCAAGAACGACTTCTGAGTTTCTCAAGAATCATAGGTTTCCGATGATGGAGTCGTTTTGATCTCCCCTGTGCATGGATGAAGGTAGCTTCAATGGCCGATGCTTATGTACTTTTTTAATTTTAATAATTCTAATTTTCAATGTCCATGATTCTTCTGTTTCAGCTAGAATTTCTTTCACTTTTGTCTTCTTCTTATATGGTCTCAGAGCTTGAAAACTGTTTGTAAAAATCTCTGCTGGTTTGTTGTTTTGGGCTGTTGTTGCTGTGACGTTTTCTTTTTCATTTTCCATTTAAGTTCTCTTCTTGGTATAGATTGATGCTCTGATTTTCTGGTCATGTTATTATCTATGATTTTTTTTTTAAAATTAAATATTGGACTTAAACAAATGATCGGTATTTAAGCTTTAAAGTGAAGAAGATGTCTCTGCAAATGTGCCACAATTTCTACAGAAACTATAGTCGAAGGTTTGCTTGAAGGGCTAGAAAAATTACGTGTCTTGGTTTTAGCTCTTATGGTTTATTTCTGTTAAGGGATTGGGTTTTTCCTTTTTCTTTTACATTTTTTTTCCTTTTTTTTTTGGGGGGGGGTGTGGGGTGTGGTTTAATTTTTGGGAAATTCCTATCTTTTGTGATCTTTTGTTCATAGGCAAAAATATTCAAGTTTGCGGATGAATTATTTATTTATTTTAATTAAAAATATATATATATATATATTTAGACCTGGGCTCTTTTTTTTTTTTGGGTATGATAGTTTCGATAAGGTTTCTGATCTGTATGATAACCTCAGTACTGTTGAAGTAATCTACATTCATAATTAACTGAGATTTTCTTTTAGGTACAATAACACCCTTACAATGTTGAAGCATTTGTGGTAGTAGTCTGGGGTCCTTCACAACGCTGAAGCCAATCTGTAGGATTCCTAAACTAGAAAATTCTAGTAACAGTCATAGCTGCCTTATATGCCACTTCATGTGCAAAGTTTACAGATTTGAGGTTTATAACGAAAGAAAATAATAATTGAAGTGTCTTTTCTTTTGGGATAACTAATTTTGCAAAAGAGGGTAGAGATACTGAAACATAACCATGTCAGCTTGTTAAAGACTGGGATCATTTCTTTGGAGTCCTACTCTACCTTCAATGTTGATAGTCCGATTCCTTGGCTGGCCACATTCTATTTATTTGCTTTCTACTTGAATTTTTGAATTTTATGATGCAACTTCCCAACCATGTACATCTCCAACTGTTGATTTCCTATGGTAGAACTCATTAGACTTTGTGGAAGTAAAAACAAGTATGAGCTTGCCAAACTTGTGTGATATAATGAAGGGATTCTGGATTCCTTATGTTCCTTCCATGGAACTTCCAATGATTTCATTCCCAGCAAACTAGTAATATTTTGGAGGCCCTCTGTGATGCAGGATAAGTTAACCCATATTCCTTGCAAGGCCAAGGAAAAACTGTCGTTGTCAATCCAGAAATAGTTCACACCATCTAGCAAAGTAAAAACACTGGACTAATTCCCCACCCCACCCTCCCCCCACCACCCCCCACCCCCCAAAAAAAAAAATAAAAAAAATTCTTATAGTCAATAGTGGTTCCATCCTTTCATGGAAGAATCTCAGATGCCTGACTTGTTTTGCTTCTTCCACTTCTTCACGAAATTGTCATCAAACAGTTTAAGGTCGAGACTCTCAACAACCTTCATGGCTTCATCCCAATTTCTGTAAATTAGTATTGGTATCATCATTTTATGTTTCAGATTTTTTTTCTTCTCTTCTTTTTTTAACACAAAAAAGAAGAGGGGGGGAGGGGGAGGGGGGGGGGGGAGCTCTCTTGAAAGTAATTTGAATCTTTTTTTTCTTGGACCACAGCTGTAGGTTTGCGAAGTTATTAGTTTAGTTGTCCTTTTCCTATGGAATTTGATTCATTGTGTTCCCCCCCCCCCTCCCTCCCTCCCTCCCTCCCTCCCTACCTATGAAGTGCAAGTTCTTTGATGGATTAGGACTTCATTGTGATCATGCAGAATGGGCATTCTTTAATATCCTCATTGCTGGTGGTTTGCGGGTTGCTATGGTTATGGGCAATCAATATCAGATAACCTTAGTTATAAATTATGCTTACAATATGATGAAGTATTTGGTTCTTACCGCCAAAAGAAGAATTACCGGCTAAAGACAATCAACTTGTGGAACAAACAATGTTTCGATCATCCTTATGCTATTCGTCTGCATCCTCAAAATAATAGAGTAGGCCACAGTTTCTCATTTGTACATCAATGGCTAGAAGGAGAGGCAGAAACTGTTCTTTAGTCGCTTGATAATGAACTAGTAGCACACTTGGTCACACTAGGTTAGGTCCTCTAAAACATAATAGAAGGGTTGTTTCATGTTTTCTTAGTTGCTCCTAAACAAAGCTGCATTCATTATGAAGATAGATTGTGCGTGTAAGGCCAATGAGTTTACTATTGTTTGGAGTGGACACTTTTGATAGTGATGCTGGCATTGATGTGGCACTTGCTGAGGTCCTTTCAACACATTGAATGACATTTTTCGTCAGTGGCCTTTGAGAGAATGGAAAAATTGAGTTGAGTAAACCTTCTAAATGTGCATTCTTTGTTCATTGTAATTAATATATGTTTTAATCAATAATTAAGTTTCTTATAATGAACACAATTTGTTTGGTGAACCTAATTTCCAACTTGGAAAGAGTCCATTTAGTGCATTCAAAGGCATATCTCTTCCATGGTTTCCAGCTAAGTAATTGTAACGCCTAGGCCCCATTAACCTTGGGCACAATATTGTCCTCTTTGGCCTGTGGCCTCAAGGCTTTAAAATGCGTTGTTCCATGTTAAGGAGGCTAGAGATTATCAATTAGCTCACTAATCTCTCCCTAGGTGATGTGGGACTAAAGTCTGCACACTCACCGATCTCCTAAGCCCCCTGGTAGTTGTCGTATTCTTGGTGGGAACACCTCAACGATCTCCTAGGCGGGTCTGGTACTTGCCGTATTCTTTGGTGTCTCAGTAATCAAATAAAGAATTGTGCTTCCATGTGTATTTATCTATAGTAGTAAATGTTGGAAGCCTTTTTATTGTTTTTTGTGTCCCTAATTGTCGATATCAATCCATTCTATGGCTCCTTTTGGGAATGTGATTATTTTCTTTTGTATCAATTAGTATGAAAAATATGTGTCCAGTGGGACAATTTTTTCTAGGTTCAGAAGGTTCATTAAAGAAATGGTCAATGAATAAAATTGTCTTTTGCTTTTTATAAAGATATAATTTAGCCTGCATGATTCACTTGCTCTTTAGCAGCATTAACAGGTTGCAACTTGCCACCGCCAGATCCTTTGAATCCAATGCATGGAGTTATGAGAAATGTATGGTTCTATTACTGAATGCTGTTGTTTAAAATTTTATAGATGCTGTAAAAAATATCTGAAACTGAAATTTACATAAACTAGACCATGTGCACATACAGTCATATGTTAAGTGGGGACAGGGGAGAGGGAGAGAGAGAGAGAGAGATCATGACAATCAGTTGTTTGAATGCAACTCTGGGACTGTTTACCCATGGGTTGTTGCTATTGTTCAAATAGAACTATAGGGGTAAGTACCCTGACCTGCACTTCTGGAAACAAATAAAAATGACTTGGTTTTTTTGTATGCTCTTTAATCAAATAACTGATGCTGATGTGAAGGATTGATAACTGTGATTCTTTCCAAAAATGCCCCTTTTCTATGTCAAATTTTCTTCGCAATGATAATTGTCCTGGATCTGGATCCAATCAGCTCAGCTATTGATAGTAAAAACCAAAAAATATCTCTCCCCCTCTCCCTCCAAAAAAAGTCTCGATCGGTGACCGGAGGCATCGATACTTCTCTTAGCAATCTCGCTGATGGTCCCAAGATGCTGTCTACTGCTTCTTAAAGTAATGGGGATATGACAGCCTCTTAGGTTTGTCTTCTTGCCATTAATATGTGGACCTTACATCTCCTCAACTACTTCTGCTTGACGCCCTTCTTCCCCTTCTTTTGGGCTTTTTATCTTGTTGAGGCAACTAATTGTGTTTTGTTGATCGAGGATGATCCCATGTGGTTTCTAGTTTCACAGTTGGCACTTCACTGGGTGAGATTCTCAGATCTTAAAAAGTACCACTCTCCAAATGCTGTTTAGAATGTATACTATTTTCCTCTGATTGTGCTATGAATAGGACTATCTTTGAATTTTGCTTCAGCTGAGCCATTTGTGTAACCCTGACAGTGGCTATTAAGTGCCTTAATCTCTGTTTTGCACGAAAATAATAAATTAAAAATAAAAAAAGACTGACGTACCAGGTCTGGGAGCTGCAGTAGGTAGGTGACTTCTTCTCACTTTTATAGAGAGAAAGGTGTACCATGCCTGAGAGTTGCAGTAGATGGGTGCCTTCTCTTCTTTATCCGTGCTCCTCCCCTTCTTCCACAGTTATCAAAGTAAGGTAGTTCCTACTTTTGAAGAGAGAGAGAGAGAGAGCAGGACTACTCTCCTTGTTAAAAAGGGAACCTGAAGGTTTCTTTGTATGAAGTATACTCTAAAGGGATGTTGTCGAATTCATATTTTCTGCAATAAAAAGTAGTACGTTTGGGAATAGTTTTTTAAGGATATTTAGTTGGTGAAAAGGTTTACCAAAAAATTTAAAAAGTAGTTCATACTTATATATCATAGTATTATATGGACCATAATACTTTTAGCCACCATGCAAACGTATTTGATGAACCGTGGATGTTATCTGTGGAGTATTTGTTTCACTTACTCTAGTCTTTCTGCCTCTCCATGTTTTCTTGGAAATGCTCACCAAAATCTGATTCTTCTCATATGCAGATTGACTCTCTGTCCACTTTGAGTGAAGGTAGAATAATTTTATATTCTCTGCAGGGAATAGGTTAGCTATGTGTCAGTTCTGGGAATGTAGTAGTAGGTTGGAGTGATCATGTTTAACAGCCCAAGTTTGTATAGAGTCGGATGTCTCCAGGAAGAAACTCTATAATGGAACTGATGGAAAATGTTGTTGAAGATGGCAGCTCTTATAGAAACGTGCCACATGAACTCTGGTCACTTGCTGAAGTTGATCCGAAGAAGTCAAAGTTTCCATGCTGTATTGTTTGGACTCCACTCCCTGTGGTCTCATGGTTGGCACCTTATATAGGACATGTTGGTATATGCCGGGAGGATGGGGCTATTCTGGATTTTGCAGGATCATATTTATTGAACATAGACAATTTCGCATATGGTGCTGTAGCCAGATATCTTCGACTTGATAGAGCACAGGTGCATTTATTTTTACTATTGATTAACTTTCTGGAAATATACACACCTGTTTAGCACTTTCACTTTCTGTTTCCCATGTTCCCTGTAGTATTTGAGCAAAGCATTGTTTTCAATCGGCTTGAAAATTCTGCATTTTTGTTTTATATTTTTTATTCTCTTATATTTCTGTAATTTTCTGTTATGGAAGGGGAAAAGATTGATTATTTTGATGGAGTGATATTAATTGGGTCCATGAATTGGTTTTCGGTTTGATCCTATCATGTTCGACAGTGCTGCTTTCCTCCTCACTTGGCTGGCCACAAGTGCAAAAATGGGTACATGCATGCGGAGAATGGAACTGCAGTCAGTTGGGATGATGCACTGAGCTCAAGCATGCGTAACTTCGAGCACAAATCCTACAACCTTTTCACCTGCAACTGCCACTCATTTGTTGCAAACTGTCTGAATAGGCTCTCTTACCATGGGTCCCTTGGATGGAACATGGTTAATGTGGTTGTTTTGATACTGTGGAAGGGGCAATGGGTGGATGCCATGTCAGTTGTGAGGTCATTCTTTCCCTTCACTCTGGTGCTCTGTCTGGGATTACTGATAGCTGGGTGGCCGTTCTTGATCGGATTGGCATCTTTCTCTGTCCTCCTCATGGGGTGGTTTCTCATAGGTACTTACTTTGCCAAATCTCTGTTAGAGTGATAGATCATTGTGGTACTATACAGATTTCTTTGATGGAATGATGGAACAGAGTTTTTGCATCCAGTCTTAAGCTTCATTGAAGTGCCTTCTTACATCGCTATCTCGGAACATGGAGTGGGTTGCAGGTGATTATTTTGAGGAAATTTGTAACTGTTTGATATCAAGAGATGGATAGAATCCTGAACAGAACATGTAATTATTTGTAAGAATTCTGAACAAAACAAATAATTGTTTGTAAATCACTAAATTGTTAGCTTAATGGATTATTTTTTATTTTTTATATTTTTGATTGTTAGAAATGAGAAACTTTATTCATCAATGAGGATTTGAAGATTCAACATGATTGGACTTTGTGATCAACTAGCAATTGTATGAGCTCTTTTGGTCCATAGACAAACTAAGGATTAGAATGAAAAAGTATTATTGGATGTATAATACTGAAGGAAACATAATCCTTGGCCAATGTTAATTAATGTCTTGGGGCTGATTTGTAGTCGATCTGAAGCTCTATTTTATCAAGTTACAGCCGCTTTGCTTGTCTTAGTGCATTGCAAGTAGCCTACACTAACATCTTGTTTCCTATGCCAGTTACGGGCCATTGTTCAAGATTGAGAGATGGAAAGGAATAAGAAGCAACCAGGAGGAACTCGTTACTTTTTCCTTAATTATAAATTGGGTGAGAGTTTTTACTACGACGCCCGCATGCAGTTTTCGGCCAATGGGAGGAGCGGGAGACGAATGTTACAAATAGCCATATAGGGGGTTTTTGAGGAGAGAGAAAATATATGGGGCCCGTATTTATGTGTCTTGCCTTGTACTTTGATGTGCACACTGTTGTTGTGTGAATCTTCTACTCTTTCTTTTACCAACAAAAAAAAAATCTTCTACCCTTCATAAATTCTGGGAAAAGGTGGGGTATTTTTGTGGTATACCAAAATCTATGTTTATCTCTGTACTTCTCTCATTGGAAAAGTCCTCTATGTCCTCTCATTGGTTGAACTGAATGATGTGAATTTGAAACTGAAACCGTTTACCAAAATTGAACGAGCTGTTTACATCGAAATCACAAAAACTTTTAGTAAATGGTTCGGTTCTGATTTCAAGTTTAAGACCAATTAGTTAAATGGGTTGGTTCAGTTTTAACCGTTTAACTCGTCGATTTCAAACCAAATTGACACATTTGAAAATCAAACCGTTTATACCATCAAAACTGATCTGTTTAGCCCATATAGAAATTAAATAGAATAATGGATTAATGGGTTAAGGGCATTAAGTCAGGGGCAAAATCAATATTTACATCATTGTGAAAGATAAAAACCTAAACAATTCGGATAAAAAGTATTCGAGACACCAAAGGCCAAAGGGTAGAAGCCGCACAAATGCACAAAGCCACAACTCGCAAGCTTCGTTTTCCTCTTGTTCTTTTCTTTAGTTCTTCAGTTCTTCTCCCTTTGATTGATCATTTTTTTTGTTTTTATTATTTACTTAATGCTCCAAACATGCTCCCATCTTCATGTAATATTTTATTTTGCTTAATCGTTTGGTTGTTTTAACAAAACAAGATGTGTTTAATTTAGGGAAGAAGAAAAGACCATACAGACTGTCTAACAGTCTATTCAAGAATTTACTCCCATCATGTAGTTATGTAGTTAAATCTTTGCTTGTTTAATGCCTCATTTAATATGATACAAGACTGGAGCATTTATCAACAAAAGCAAATTTCAGTAAACATGCAAATAAATTAGCAAACCAATTGCTAATCGTTTAGAAACTGTATGGATTAAACCACAATCAAAATCATTAAACCGTGAAACCGACACCTTTTTGAAAACCATGAAATCAAAACTGTTTACTAAATGATTCCAGTTTCAAAAAGTGTAACCGTTTAGTAAACAGTTTGGCTTTGGTTTTGGTTTCAGCCAAATAAATGTGAATTGAACCAAATCGAACCGTTTACATTGAAACCGAACATATTAATACCCTTAGTTGAACTACTAGCTCTGAGAAAACCGACAGCATACCCAACATCCTATTTTTTTTTTTCTTTTAAGTAGAACAAAAACCCTACTAAACTTGAATTTTGAATTTTCTCGTAACTGATTTTTTTATCATATGCGCCTTTGAATTTTGTTCACCATTTCTGTTATCATCCTGAAAACCCAGTGCAAGAAGAACAAAGTTTGTTTGGTTAGATAAAAATTTGCCGTGTGGCATGTCATAAGGAGTCCCAATTTTGTGAGCAAATAAAGGGATCCCTAGTTCCCTCCGTAAATATCAAGATTCAGTCATCGGAGAGTTAGTCAAGTAACAAAATTGAACTTTAAAAATCTAGATCTATAGAACAATGCATAATAGTGGTGAGAGTACCACTGGTGTGAACGGATTTATATGGAAAAAATATATATATATTAACATGATATATAATTTTTCTTTTGCGTTGGTACAACTAAAATTATACCATATATAATTGGGACCATACAATTGAGTTAGAGTCTAGAAAAAATCTCTTTGCATAGATGCAACAAGCAAAATGGTTCGGACAATTACGAATTCCACTCAAATAAAAATAGCTACAGGGAAACCCCTTAACTCAAAAACGATTACCAATTACTAAGGCTTGATTTTGCTATAAAGGGGGGATGCTTCTTTCATTTTGTTTGGTCAATAACTAGAAATAAATAATGAACTTATATATTCTTGTGATTCTTTTTTCACATTTTATTTGATTTTAAAATTATGGGAGGGGAAACATTATCAAGTTGCATTGCACTTCCACCAATTCGGGGCCAATAAGACTGTGGATAAGTGCATCCAACAGTATTGAGATTTATTTATTTCATGAGAGGTGGGAAGGTCATTTTACCCTATCGGTGTCTGGTCATTTTACCCTTTTGGTGTCTAGTCATTTTTATGAATTATTATTATTATTTATTTATTCTTATATCTCGCCACACTGAATACTGCACACAAGGGCATTTGCTAGTGCACAAAATATATGTAAATAAATATATATTTTGTAGGTAAAAATAAAAAGTTCATCGAAAAGATCGATTTTTTTGGGGAGGGGTAAGAAAAATACTGAAATATCTGAACAAAGAACGATTAAGCCAAAACTTTCATTTGATTCCCTTTAACCCGCTATCGAAATAAAATTTAGGGAGAAGGTTGAGTATGCCGCCAGTTTTTATTTCAGCCTTCTTGGGCTTGGAGAAGCGTTCTCTATGGGTGCCAATTGCTTTATTGAGGGGTTGAGATGGTCCATTGGTGATGGCCAATCCACCCCTATTTGGGATTCCAAGCCTAAAAAACTTCTCATTTAGCTCCCCCCGGCCTTCTGACTATTTTGTTTTCTTTGTTGCAAATCTTATTGATGCTAACCAAAAAGCTTGGAAACAAGACCTGATTCGAAATCTCTTTTTGAAAAGAGAAGTTGATGCTATCACTGCAATCTCAATCCCTCTTCACCCATCTCAAGATAAGTTGGTGTGGTTCCCTGATAAATCTAGAAAATTTTCTATTAAGTCTGCTTATCATTTTGCTCAATCTTGTGTTAACCAGGTTCATCAAGATGGTGGCAATTCTCTATCGATCCCTTTTTCCATTTGGAAAGGCATCTGGAATTCTAAGATCCCCTCCAAAATAAAGTCCTTTTGGCGTGCTTGTATTGGAGCTCTAGTGGTTGGAGAATAATTGGCCAAGAGAAGAGTGGTCCAATCATCCATTTGCAATCGATGCGGTCTAGTGGTGGAAACTCAGCTCATGCTGTCTTTGAATGCGCCTCCTCTTGACGTCTTTGGCTTGCCTCCCCTACTCCAAATGTGCCACTCCCCTCTTCCTCTAGGCGTCTCCCCCATAATTGGATTGTAGATTGGTTGCATGAAGGTAATGGAACCAAAGATCAAAAAAGGAGATCATTTGCAGTTCGTGCTATCATCTGTTGGGAAGTCTGACTATTAAGGAACAAGGAGACTTTCGATTGGAACAATGTTCACTGGCCTTCTATTATTTCGGCGATGCAATCTAAAACTTCAGAATACCTCCAGGCATTCTTCCTGGCTCCCTCACCTATCTCTACTCCTATTTCACCATTGCATATTGACCGTCAAAGTGTTGTTCCAAATGGTTGGGAATGTGTTGGTTGTGATGCCTCCTCTATTGACCATAGGAAGACCGTTGGAATTGGGTTTGTTGTTTTGGATTCTGAATCTTGTTTCAAGGTGGCTGTTGCTTTGCCTATCCCGTGGTCGCCCCCAGATATTGCTAAAGGCTTTGCATTGCGTTCTCTTGTTCAATAGGCCGTGGATAATTGCACATCTTCCACTTGATATGTTTTTCTGATTGCATGCAGATTGTCAATGCTATCAATGGAGATTCTGATTTGGCCTCCCCTGAACTCCAGACTATTGCTCGAGATATCTCTTTGTTAACTATTCACTTTTTGGGGTTTCGAGTCCTTCATTTGCCCCGAGATATGGTGCAACCTGCTTATATTCTTGCTACTAGGGCATGTGTTTTCCCCGTGTCTGCCCTCTTGGGATAGCACCCCTAGTTGGCTGTCCCCTTTTTCCCTTTATATTTCTTAAATTTTCTTTGTACAAAATATATATATATATATATTGGGAGAGTGATAGGTATGCCGCCGATATCAAGTATTCTAGCGGATAGCACCAATAGGAACACATGATGGAGTATCATTCAGAAAGAATATGGAGGTCATTTCAGAAAAAGGAAAGAGAGAGATAGACACAATGGATGCTAGCATACTTGATATCGGCAGCATACCCAACATTTTCCCATATATTATTGAAATAAAATTTAGGGAAGAAGTTGGGTACGCCGCCAACTTTCCTGAAGCTAGCGGCTGGAAGCTCCGGTTCTCCTCTGCCGGATCAGAAGCAACCCTAGTCCCTGTCGAAAGCCACGACCAGTGGACTGAGAACCACAATTCTTCTCCGTTTGCAAAGGCCAGACCGCTTGCCGGATGATTTTTGTCCGTCTCCGGAGCAACAGGTAAGCACATCTCTTTCTCTCTCTTATCAGTCTCTATCCTTCCCTTGCCTTTTATCGTTCCTCCCCCATTCTCGTTCTTATTCTCTCTCTCTCTCTTTGTGGTGTGTGCGGGTGCGTTTGTAAAGTCTGTTAATTTGATGATTGCTTTTTGGATCTTGGGAGTTTGGAACCATTATTATATGTAAAATCCACTTAAGTTAATGAGGAATATTTTCAGTTTGATTTATCAGGGAAGGGAAATCCATATGCATTTCAGACTTAAATTTAATGTGTATATGGGAGTTATTTGAATTTGATGTTGTATATGTGTTAAGAGAATCTCTTCTAATGGTGGTTCAAGCCCTAACATCGTTTATGGTGCAAAGTTCCTCATCTCTTTCTTTTTCTTATTTAGTTCCCAGATTACGGTAATTCGTCCTCTTTTTTCTTCAACTTCCTACTTTGTGTTGCTTGCTGGTTTTTTTGGTCTGTCTTATGATTCAAGGATCGTTCTTTGCTGTCCTCTGCCATGGTGGGTGGCTGCTAAACTGTTTTGTGATAATTCACACATTTTCACATTGGAGAGCTGATGGCATTTTACTACCACTCCACTGGAACTGGAGCTTTATATCACTTTGATAGGGGTAGATTAATGGATCCATCAATGCCCTTGTTTTTATGACCATAAAATCAACATGCCTGCCAGTCATTTCCTTTTCAAAGCATACTGGATTTCAACACTGAAGTATAATCTGCTTCTTCCACTTCAAATTTTTCATGGCTTCCTCTGTACTGCCACCTGTGTCTTCCTTATCTTCCTTGTGAAAAACAGAAGCTTTCCTTTTCTTCACTTGAATCACTAGTTTTGCTTCTTTTTTTGCTTGAATCACTTCGCAATTGATTAAATCTCGTGGAGCATCAGTATAATCCTAAGCTATACTTTGAACTTGATTTAATATTTAATTGTATTTATGTAGTCTTTGACTTTTGTTTCGTAATGCCTTATTATCTATGCCATGATTTCTTCCAATCCATTGTTTTCTCTTTGCTACATTTTTGTAGCTTATGAGAGGATCAAAGACTATTCAAGCTAAGAGGTTCGGTTTTTGGGCATCGGTGGTATTGCAAATTTGGTAAGTTTATATAATTTATCTTGTTTTGTAATATATGCTTTACATTTGTATTATCACTGAGGGATTGGCCATTGCCACTCTTCTTCTCCTTCTTCTTCTTCTTCTTTTTTTTCTTTTTCTTCTTTTTTTCTTTTTTTTTTTTTTAACTCAAAAAACAAAATAAATTATCAGTATCAACTTAAATATTATAAACCTGATATATGATATTTTGGCAGATGGAAAGAAAGAAAGCTGCAGTAATCATGAAGAAGCTTCTCTGCTCTAATAATCCTTCCTTGTACAACATGACTGCCACTCTCCCTGTATCATCCTTCTTTCAACTATTACTTCCTCTTCAAATTACCACCTCTGCCACTCAGGCTTCTTTCACGGACTCTGAGAGTTCAGAAGAAGGAGAAGATGGCGACCTCATGTCTTGTGTTATCGAGGACAAAGACCTACTCCGTCAAAGCAAAAATTTGGGAACTGGACTCCATGTTCTCAACCTCATCGACCAAGGTTCTATGGAACCAGACCATATGTTGTACAATAAACTGTTTAAGAAATGCACCCTACTGGGGAAGCTGAAAGAAGGAAGAATCGTCCATACCCACTTTCTTAATTCCAAGTTCAAAGCTGACCTTTTTATCCAAAATACCATCCTTAATATGTATGCTAAATGTGGTAGTTTAGATGAAGCCCGGAAAACATTCGACGACATGACTATTAAAGATATGGTCACATGGACGGCTTTGATTACTGGGTATGCTCAGAATGATAGAGCCCAAGAGGCTCTTAAGTTGTTCCCTCAGATGCTTGGGCTTGGATTGAAACCAAATCAATTCACCTTCTCCAGCCTCTTAAAGGCTTGTGGGGCGGCACCAAATGATTATAGTGGCAAGCAGATCCATTCATTTTGCATCAAGTATGGCTATGAATTAAATGTTTATGTGGCAAGCTCTCTTTTGGACATGTATGCGAGGTGTGGAATGATGGGGAATGCTTTAGTGGTTTTTGATGGGATGGTAAGCAAGAATGAGGTCTCTTGGAATGCTTTGATTGCTTGCCATGCTAGGAAGGGTCAAGGAGAAGATGCTATTAATTTGTTTTGGAAGATGCAGAGGGAAGATTTTCGACCTACCCATTTCACCTATTCCAGCCTCTTTAGTGCTTGCTCCAGCATTGGAGCTCTCGAGCCAGGCAAATGGGTGCATGCGCATATGATTAAATCAGGTGGTAAGCTTATTGCATTTGTTGGTAATACTCTTCTTGACATGTATGCAAAAGCTGGTAGTATTGAGGATGCGAGGAAGGTCTTTGGTAGGTTGGAAAGCAGAGATGTTGTTTCCTGGAATTCTATGCTTACTGGGTGTGCTCAACATGGCCTTGGGAGGGAAACTGTGAGCCGGTTTGAGGAAATGCTGAGGATTGGTGTTAAACCCAATGAGATAACCTTTTTGTGTGTTCTTACTGGTTGCAGCCATGGTGGACTGTTGAACGAAGGACTTTACTATTTTAAATTGATGAAAAAGTACATGGTAGAACCAGAGGTTGAACATTATGTGACAATTGTTGATCTTCTTGGTCGAGCAGGGCTTCTTGATCAAGCTGAAAAGTTCATAAGAGATATGCCAATTGAACCCACAGCAGCTGTCTGGGGAGCTTTGCTTGGTGCTTGTCGGATGCATCGGAATATGGAATTGGGTGCTTTGGCTGCTGAACGTGTTTTTGAGCTTGATCCCCATGATTCAGGCCCTCATGTGTTGCTGTCTAACATCTATGCCTCTGCTGGTAGATGGAGTGATGCAGCAAAAGTGAGGAAGATGATGAAAGACAGTGGGGTGAAGAAAGAACCTGCTTGTAGTTGGGTGGAGATCGAGAATGGAGTTCACATGTTTGTTGCTAATGATGATGCTCATCCCCAGAGAGAGGAGATACGTAAGATGTGGGAGAAGATTAGCACTAAGATCAGGGAAGTTGGGTATGTTCCAGATGCAAGTCATGTGCTATTGTTTGTGGACCAGCAGGAGAGGGAAGCAAAGTTGCAGTACCACAGTGAGAAGCTTGCTTTGGCCTTTGCACTTATATATACACCTCCTGGCTCAACTATTAGGATTAAAAAGAATATCAGGATGTGTGGTGATTGTCACTCAGCAATCAAGTTTGTGTCCAAGGTGACGGAGAGGGAGATCATTGTGAGGGACACCAACAGGTTTCATCATTTCAGCAATGGTTCTTGTTCATGTGGGGATTACTGGTAATTCTTTTAAGAGGAAAGATCAGAGGAGAGCAATGGCTTAGAAGACGGATGATAGTCCATTTCTCATCTCTCTTAATTTTTGGGTTCTCGTGACATTGATCCAGTTTTGCCTGCAGTTGCATATTTCTCAGTTTTTCCCAAGCACTGGACTATAAGTCTACAACCAATATATGACGAGAAAAAATACAATTTATCATGGGGGTCTCTATCTGAAACTGATCTATGACGAGAAAAAAGTACAACTGATCATGGGGTCCCTGTCTGAAAAGGAAACAGCTCTTTCCCCCTGGACTAGATGAGGCTATTAGAAGAAAGTAATTCACGACGGCAGCAGTAGATCTGGGAATCTACAACAATGTGATGTTACTGTCTTATGTCAACCATACGTATGCCAGACTTTGGGTGAGTCTCGCAAAAGCTTCCTGTCATGAATTTTCGAATCCTAATAGAATACTCAATTCTTGTGTGTACAACCTGGGACCATGTATTTGTATCTTTTTTTTAGATGCTATAGAAAGAGCAAGGGGGAATTTAACAGCCAAGAGACTCAAACTCGAGACCTCCTAGTGAGTGTGGGCTTTGCGCACTACAACCTCACCAACTGCACTAGGGCAGTCGTTGTTATGTATTTGTATCTTAGCAGGGTGTACAACTGATAGCATCATGTATAAGATAGTGTGAAGATTTGCATGATGCACTTTTTTGATGAGTGACCTCGCTTATAGTTGTGTTGATTTATTAATTATTTTGGTGAATATGCATTTTGATTTGATCTACTGAGAATCACTTAAAGCCTAGAGAGATGGTTGACAGGGATTGTTAAAGTACGTTTTAGTGCTTATGTTAGTAGTCCTTGCAGACTGGAATTTCCATGAGTGAATGGTCCCATACTTCTGGTGCTAGGTACTAGCTGATTAGATATAGCTTCGGCACTGTAACCGATTTATGCTGGCAGATCTTGCATATTTTCTTGACATAATCCGTTTCTGTCTTAGATACTCCCTTGGCTTCTTCGGTGGCTGTTGACATAAGTTCATTGCTTCCCACTGCATTGAGGGCCCAGTATTGGAGAATGAGAAAGAAGATAATGATAAGTGCAATGATATGTCCTATGCTATGCATGTCTTTCCTCACTACTTCTCCTATTGTTATTTTAGGCCTGTCCCCAACTCTTTTAGTGCCTTCAATCTGAATCAAATCACTCCTCTATACTGGAGCATCCCAAGGCCTCCATTGCACATGGTTATGCCACCTCAAACGACTTTTTCGTAGCTTATCATGTATTGGAGCTACTCCTAGCTTGTGTGCTTTCTAGTATTGTTGACTCTATCAATATGTGGTTTTCATCTTATACCGTTTATTATTACACTCTATCCGTTTATCTAAATGTGTTATGCCTCATATCAATTGAATGATGCAGATAGGTTTTAAGAAACCTATAGTCAAAGGAAAATGGAGCCAGGGCACCAAAGTAGCCTGCAGTTCCCCCTTTTGGAACCTTACAGTTCAACTGACTTTGGGCAGGCCAGACCATTGGTCTGGGTGTTTTCTGGTCACTCAAACTAGAATCGTGGGGCACCTCTAGGTGTTTTCATTTGTTTATTTATGTACTTTTTAGTTATTTAGTTGCTTTAGAGTTCCATTAGAGTAAAACTCTATCATCTTATCTATTTGTAATAATTGTTCAACTAGATAAGTTACTTGTAACTTTAGAATACTTCCATCGTTGGAGGTTTTTTTCTTAAAAATATTTCAGTTTCCTAGTTGGATATCTTACATAGAGGTTGAGTTTATTACTCAACTCTATCTATATTTGTAAGAGCCGAAGGGCTCTCCTCCCACCCCCACCCTAATGAGTTGATGAATAAGAAATTGGCTTTTGCTTTAGTGGAGCTGTGAGAAACAGATTATCTACCGTCAGAGACGCAGCAATTTCAGTGAGACTCAGATCAATCAGGTGGGAAATCTGATCTTATTCCCTTCTCGTTTCTTCTTCCGTACAGAGACAATTAATGCCCTGCTGAGTTAATTTCTTGTCTTATTTTCTGTTGGAATATGAAAGGCTTTATATCCTGGAATATTGGTAGAGACAAGGAGCAACTTGGTTTCAGATTTGCTATTGTTATATTGCTGTTTTCATAGCTGGCGGCACTCCTGTTTTGGGTGTGTTATTGCTGCCAATAGAGGCCATCATCTAAGGGTATCTAATCCTTAGGGTTAGTTGAGATTAGGAGGAGGTTTTCTCTGTCCTAAAAGGGTGGTTTGACCAGACTTTGGTCCTCATCAGAACTGCTGATTGACTGATATAATATTCCTAGATTTTAGGAACTAGTAGTTAGTATTTCTGAAAGTACCCCACGATTTTCTATCAGACCGTTGGATCATCACCAAACCTTGGGGTTAATTTATGCTGATGGAGAGACCTAATTGACCTGAATTGCAGCCAGATCTGTCTGGTAGATTGTGAGATATCAGTATTTTGTAAATTCTGGTTCTCATCATAACCTGAGATCCTAACCTTTGGGTGGAGTTCTGAAATCTGTTGTTAGGGGTATAGACTCCATTATGTTGGTATTAGAGTCTTGGATACTTTAGGCTATAATCCCTCAAAAGTCAGGAGAAGAGCGACTGTTTGTGAGGCAACTTGCTGATTTGGTCAGAGGCTTATTTGATCGTATGGTTTCTTTGGAGCAACGTCAATGTAAGATTGAGTAGGAACACCCAATTCCAAATAGGTTCTAATAACTTCAACACATGTATTTATAACAATATAATGGCAATGCCCAAACAGTAACAGAACTCAGAAAAATAACCCTATTGACCAGGGCAGAATAAAGGTAAGGTTCAGCAAAATAATGTGATGATCAGTCAACTAACATTCAGACAATATTAGGACTTAAATATCAATCAGAAACAAGTCCTAATATTAGATCAATCTTCCATAATGTTGCAACAGGTTAGCTATGGCTCTGTAACAAATTTGTATTACTGACATCAAAACCTTTTGAAGTAAATTTTGATTGTGTTGTTTTTATTGATAGGGCTTTTAGGGAGTGTCACTGCTGTGTTTGTACTTTACAATCTTATTACATTTCAAACTGCAATTTTGAATATGGAATTTCTTATCTGTATCACCTAATCATGTGGGTGCTCAATGTTCCACATACAAACAATGACTTAGATTCTGCTATTTTGGGGGGCAACATGGGTAATTTGTGGATAAAAGGCATCCAATTGGATTTTTTTAAAAATATTTTTAATGGAATGAAACCAGATGGGATCAATCACTTCCTATCATAGATATTCTTCAGTCTATTCCCCCCCCCCCCCTTTTCTTTCCTTTTTTGTACTTTCTCAGACATTTCCGAGAATTCTTTATGCCCTGTTTGTTTGCAGGGGTTTGGTGGGGTGGGAATACCTGACAATATTCCCAAGAATTTCCAAAATAATGTTACAAATTTACGCTGACTATGGACAATTATGCTCAGGTCCCGCTCCCCCTTCAAAAATAAAATAAAGCAAGCCAATTCAGTGTTGACTGTTGATATGATGCAGAGAAGACAATTGATCTTGTGGGAGCTTGGGAGATCCAGTGGCACCTGTTCCTGTAAAAATGTTTCATACTTATCTTTGGTATTTGGGTACGAGTTCTCTCACAATTGCATATCCTTCACTATTTTCACACATTTGTCTCTTTACAAGGTCAACCGTCGAATGGAGAATAAAACAGGAGCATTCGAAAGGCTTTTATCCATAAATTTTCCCCAAAATGTTGGGTCGGGTCAGAATCATCAGATTAAGCATCTGATAGCCATATAGGCACTCTAGCAGAGTGATGATGCCAAATCTTGTTCAGGAGGAGAGACCGGGGGGGGGGGTAACAGAGCTATTTGAGTATGGATTTAGCAATGCTTGGTCCTTCATACATTACATGAAACCTGGTCAACACTGGTGGAAGAGCTTCACCTACCCAAAGATGGAAGACAAATATGTTTTGTGCTAGGTGATTAGTGCAGCAGAAGACAGATAATGCACATCATGTTATTTATTTTAGAGTGGTGCATTGCACTTCTTCTGGGTTTGATATCTGGTATTGCCTCCAAGGATCTGGAAAATCATAGCATGTCTGATCAATGCCATCTTATGGAGATAAATGAAATTGATGATGTCTTTGGATCAATTGCATCATCATAGCTTTTCATTGACATTTGATTTTATCATACATATGTTGGAGGCTAATCCTCAATTCATGCTGAATGTGAAATTTTGGTGAATGAAAAAAGAATCCCTGCTTCATTATCTCATGTCGAACTTTTTGCAGTTAAGCTGTGTGAACCTCTAGAGTCAGCTTCATTCTATCTTTCCTTTCTACTTCTCACATGCTGCTTCTTATGTAACTACTAAGGGATCATTTATTTTCTTTGGGTGGATGAGAACGGATTAATTATGTATTGTATATATTGAACTAAATCACAAATTTTAAAAGCCCACAGATTCGGTGTATCAACAAAGAAATTATTTGTATAGTTGATTCCTTCCTCTCATGTAATCCTGAATCTCAGAACCATGGCTTTTGCTTCTCTACTTTACAGAATCCATAACCATACAGTTCGAAGATCAAGACTCAACTACCCCTCCATGGCTTCATCTCAAGGTCAGTAAATTACTATGCCATCGTCATTTTTTACTCTTCTGGTTAATTTTCCCTCTTCTGTTAACCTCTGAAAGAAGGGGAAAAAGAGAGTTCTCTTGAAGCCAATTTGGATCTTTATTCTTGTATCAGAACTGTAACGTTTGGAATTTGTCAGTTTAATTGCCCCTTCCATATGGAATTTGATTCCTTACCATTTTTTTTTTCGTTCAACTTCAAGTTCTTTTGTGGATTTGGGCTTTGTTATGATCATGTCAAATTGAGTTCTCTTTGACATCCTAATAGCTAGCAATTCGAAGGTGCTCTGGATCTTGGCAATCAAAACCACACAGCCTTAGGTAGGCACTAGGTTTACTGTAAGACGAAGTATTTGGCTACTGGTACTTCCACTGACATGGAATATAATTCCATTGATCTCCTGGTTAATGGGTGAGATCTAGTTGTTTACCCTTCTGAATCTGTCGGTTGTTGATGAGTAAATTTATGTGGCTTCTTAGCCAGGTGGCACGAAAACTAGAGGTGTCTGCTTCTATAGGGAATAGAGAAGGTGTTGAGATAATGGTGAGTGAATCTCTCTGTATCATCTCTCCTGCTGCTCTTCTTAAGTTGGATATTAATGAATTGGTGAAATTATCTTTCGGACAATTTTATTGGCTGTTTCTTTAGATAGTATCTATTAAGGCTGCTTTATTCTGTTTTAAAACCCAGATTAACTCATTGAAGTTCTTCCATAACATTTGCTTTCAACATCACTTTAGTAGCAGTGCTGAGACATACTAGGTTATGTCTTGTAAAACAAAATTGAAATTTTTTCACAAATAACTGAATATAAACAGAATAAATTTTAAATATTAAAAATAGGATTAGAAAATTCTGGATGTTGTAGGACCACATGGGTGGGAATTGGGAAGCCTCCTCTCTCTTTCTTAATTTTTTTTTTCTATTACATGCAGTTTGTTTGTGCAAGTCACCACAGTCAACCTACTCCTTGGTTTAACCATCCAAGATGCCAGTTGAGATAATGATGAATGTGCACCTGTTTTTTCTTCTTTCTTTTGGCTTAAAACCTGAGGAAGCTGCTTCTTGATTGAACCCTCCAAGCCACCCCCCCCCCCCCCCCCCAAAAAAAAAAAATCTTTCTTTTTTCTATTCTGGTGCAAATTAAGTGCAGGAAAAGAGGACTTATAGCATTCCTTGGACTTGAACAAGTTTTTTTTTTTTTCAGTCTTACCCTAATCAAGGGCCCACACTACAAGTCTACAACTACAGCTAAGAATTGGGGAGGGGAAGGTCTCGAATCAGAGACATGCCAGGTGGAAGCAGCTTCAACAAGCTGCACCTTGCACGGGTGATGATAAGATTTGTGTTTGTTGCAGCCAGGGAGTTAACTATTGTTTGGACCGGACACTCTTGTGTTCAATGTCGGTGTTGACTTGGCACTTGCAGAAGTCCTTTCAAGATTGAAAGGCATTTTATGTATAAGTGAAAATGAAGTTGACTGACTAACCCTCTAAATGTGAATTTTTTTTCATAGGAATTACATTCCATGTAGATTCTATATTTTGTATAGCTCCCAATAAGGTGCTTAGGATGGAGTCCTTTATTATGCCTTATTTCAACTTGGAAAATCTACATGTAGCATATTTGAAGGTATATTTCTTCCTTGGCCTCCAGCAGACCATCATGCATCCATTGTGGGTAGCTTTATTTGCTTGCTACGGGTTAATTCATTACTGTGGCTCCTCTAACGTGGACCCACCCATCATGTCTACCACTGACTGCCATGTGGCAAACTTCTGTGAATGAGTGGTCTGATTAACTCATAAACTTTGAACATGTTCATATCATCTTATTTTCCAAGTGAATTTCAACCCATTTGTTGAAATAAAGGTCTGAAAAATGGTTGAATGTCTTTCTAGAGAAAAGTGCTTGTTAAACAGTTTGATGAAATATTGAGAGCAAGAGATCAAACACTGGTCAGAAGGTCCCAACTAGGTCAACTGGAAAGGTGATTTGCCAGTAGCAGCAGTGAACCTTCCAATTTTCACATTGTTGTTGGGGTTGGGGGGTGTTTTTGTTGAATGTACGAATGAGGGAAAAAGGATGGGTATGTCGTCCTCTCACTAACACTGACACATACTTTTCTTTCTCTACATTGACTGAATTGCACTCTCCCTCCTTCATGAGCTTGGCGTATAAAAACAATAGAAATTATCGTAAATGAGAAAAATGGAATGAATTTTTTCAATAATTCTTTAGGTCTCTTTAAGAACCCTTTCAAGTTGATCCTTTATTGCTTCAACCGCCACATGAGCGTAAGACCATATGTGGGCATTGTCAATACCATTTCATGACTTTAGATGCAAATTTTGTACTATTAGGGAATGCTTCCACCATTTTTGTTTTCTTTGAATGCTTTTTTCTTTTTCGCTCCCCTACATATAAGAACTTTACTAGACTTAGTAATCACAAAATCAAACGTAACACCCACTCCGTCTGCACAACGTATCCTTACCCAAATATAAGTGGTAGATCTATAGCTGACATCCAATGTGTGGAAGGATTGTCATCAATAGGCTTGGGCATGGACACTATTTGTAAGGGGAGAGTGTACGTTTAAATCCATGGATTTTAGGCATCCTCACATTGGATGTCAGTGCATTTCGGAGATTTTATATTTATCAAAAGAAAGATTCTTCCACTGGAGACACTAGGGCCTACGTGATAACCATTTTGTTTCTTTTTTTTTTTTTTTTTTTTTTTCCCGAAGAACAAAAAAGGAATAGAAATCCATTTGCTAACGTCGGTTCATTTTTTCTGTTTTTGAGGATGAATCGGGATCAAAAAGTTGGTGAAAAATAGAAAAAAAGAGAGCGTCTTTTAGGGACTTCTTTATCTTAAAATTAAGAGGGAGAAGTAAAGGTTGCTCTTTGATGAGCACGTGGTTAATTAGATGAGCAAAGAAGTAATTTCATATTAAAAATAAAACACCTCTAATGCAACTTCAATCACCACCCACCACTTCTTCCACCACCACCACCACCACCGCATATGCCAAAATTTTGGGTATTTGAATGATATTTTATAAATTTATATAAATTTCATACAAAAAAATTAATGTATGCTTAACAAACGTATTTCTATATCTTTTCTAACCCAGAAATAGAAATTGTATAGTATCAAACACATTTTTTTGCTAAAAAATATGGCCCAAAAACATAAATACAAGAAATCATTTATGAATATCACTCTGGAGAAGCCTATGATGGAGTTACTGTATATGTAATCGCTTGTTGGCGAAGTCACTGTAAAGAATCTCATCATAGCATAATAATATCTGGAGGAGGTTTCCCTTAGGCTACGGTGAATAGGCATCAATTCACCGTAGCCTCATCTACACCGTACAAAAGTGGGGGGGAGATATACAGGACTCTCTCTTCCTTCACTGCTTTCCGTCACTGGGCAGTGAAGGAAAATTGTCCATAATAGTTTGTCGACAAATTATTTAAGTCACAGTGTAACTGTATCACTCCTGTAAATGTTTCCAATGTTGATCAATATTGGTGTGTACAAAGAATTTTAATCACAATGATCTCATTAATGGCTGCTTTCATTGGTTTGTTAGCTTAAAGCTCTCCAATGGATCAGTGAGTAGATTCTGACCAACTAAATCACAAATCATCCCTAACACGCTAGCTTCCCTATTTGTCAGAAGAGATCAAACCTTACAAGTCATTTCCATATGATTGTGGATTTTGCAAAATAAAAATGAATTCCCTCTGGATCTGGCTTCAATATTGAGCAATCTTGACGCAAGTCAATGGTTGAAGTCATCAGCTCAATTCTGTCGCTGCAGAATCAAGCTTTCAAGGAAAAGTACCCAACCACCACCCCCCCCACCCCCCAAATTTTTTTTTTTCTGTTGTCTGGTTCAAAGCTAGTTACAGAAAGATGTTCCAACAACTCGAATAAAGATTGAAATTAAACACTAGCCAAAAAAAAATCCCCAATTTGAGAATTCTCTAGGTAGAATGATTGTCTTCAGTATGATCTAGTTTGTTCTTAATTTCTTCTAATTTCTCTCTATGAAATGAAAAAAACAAATAAATAAATGTATCATGCACTCGTCAAATGTTGGGAAGAATCATAGTTTCTGTGATGTATAACAGAAGTCAAACAGAGCACAAAGTTGTACAGCTCTCTCTCCTTGTCAACATGATGCAAAAAAGCAGATCCAGGATCGACTCTTCAGTTGAATAGAGATTCACTTTATGAATGAGGCTTGTTCATGTGTTCCACCGCCTGACTCTCTGCCTGAAGAACATCACAGGCCTCAAAACAATATGTAATGTTTGCTGTCTAAAACCGCCACATAATTTGTTTCTCTTCTTCTATCTTGCCCCACAAAAGTAAAAAAATAATAATAATTTGTGGGGAGCCTCCTTTCTGGAAGGATTTCAGAAGATTCCTTCATATAAACCTCAGCAAGCTCTCCTTAAACGATAGCTAGAGAGTCTTTTGGCCCATACGCTTTCATTGGGTAACCATGAAACCGGAAACCCTACAAGTGCACACCATCGAATATTTAATAAGGCAGCAGCAAGATTCTCATCGTCCTTGAACAATTCAAGTATCCTAGATTCAGCATCTAAGCCTTCTGCAAGGATGAAATCGTCTTCAAAGTATGCTCTCTTCTCCTGGAGTGTGTTTTCATCTTCAGAAATCATTCTCATACTTAAAACCTGCAGTGCCTCCGTGGCCGTGCTCAGAAATCCACGGGCAACATATGCAGAGAACACATAACTGCAGGTTGATGGATCTGGCTGAATTTTTTCCTGGTGCATTCTTTCCACAATATGCTCGATTATGTCAATTCTTCCCTGACAAAATAATTTGATGTAAATTGGTAACAGCCATGGTGATTTAGCAATGTAACAAGGAGCACATCCTCAATAAAGGCTTCTCTACAAATGTAAATAGACATGAACGAGCAGTGCAACCCACCTTTTGATGGATCCGACCTAAGGTAAACTAATGATTATAATCATAGGAATGGAGGACTTTCAAGCACATATGCTAGAGTTTGCAAAAGTTTGTTATAAACTAGCAACATGGCCTACATATGATGACAGCAAAATAATTCTGGTAATCTATGAAAGAGTACCTTCGACCGTGCTTCCTGAAGAAAGGTGTTAAATGACAATACATCAGGAGGAATCCTCTCCAGGGAAGCTTGATCAAGAAGATTCAATGCTTCATCAAAATCTCCATCTACTAACAGAATCTGGCAAAAATGAATGCAGTTAGTGTCTCTTCGAATAGATTGAGTTAAAAACTTCTGACAGCTTTGAATACTCTTCAATAATTTAACATGAACTGTTGGATTAAAGTCCCTCTACCCAAGGGAATGCCCATGCTTCATTGGAATTCAACCCATATTTTCAGGTGGATGTCTCAATTCCTACTGGCCAAAGGAATTAAATCGGGATTATAGTGTTATACAACAACTAACCATCATAATTCCTGATTCTTATCATCCAAGCCAATATAAGCCAGGTATTTCAAGGCAGTTTTGATTTTCAAGGACTCAAGAAAAGACGAAGAAAAAAATTCTTCATGAAATTCCAGAAACAAGAGATATAGTCTTTTTTTTCTTTTCCATTGGGTGTGGGGGACAAATAAGAGACGAGAGATATACTCCAAAAGCATCATAAACCAACAAAGACTGTCAAGAGAATTTACCTTTGTATCCCAAAGCTATATGAATTTACTTGACAGAATTAAAGCAATGCAATTACAGGTCCCCGCATTGCTACAAAATTCAGTGCCTTTGGCCAAGATTTTATTCAACAGTGACAAGCCAGAATAATAATCTAAAAGATGACTAGCCTCAATCTGCTAATAGGATTCAATAAGCTAACCTAACAGCTAATTGTGCTCGCCTGATTGTTTAAGGGATAAATAAAGCCAAGTGTGTTAAGAGTTCATGTAATAAGGGTGCTTTAGCCTTTAGGAACTGGATTATTGTCTAGTTGTCTCATGTTGTATTTTTTCTTTTTCACCTTTTCCCTCCCTAGGGAAGTGTATGTAATTTCTTACACCTTATTAGTTGGTGAAGCAATATAGGTGTTGTAGAGATCATTCTCTAACACATAATATTGTACCATCGTCTCTCTTTTTCTTCTCTTCAACTCCTTAACCTTCTACTCTCATCTCACTTCTTCCGATCATGCTCTCTCACAACCCCTACATTCTAATTTGGGATCAGAGCATTGAGATAGGATCAAAAATTTCTTGAAAACAAGATCTACTATTCCTTTTTCATATTGTGCATACTGATGTTTGGGGACCCTCTCCTACTACCTCTTTATTTGGCTATCACTACTTTGTTTCATTTGTTGATGATTGTTCCCATATTACTTGGACTGTTTAGATGAAACATAAGAGTAATGTATAAGATGCATTCAAAATTTACTATCAGATGATCTATACTCGGTTTGAAACTAAAATTAAAATTGTTCATTTTGATAAAGGGGGGAGTACATGTATGACAATCTCCAAAACTTTTTTCCTTTTTTTACTGATTATGGCATTATACATCAGCTAGCTTATGTTGACAAACTCCAACAAAATGGGGTAGCTGAGAGGAAATATCGCCATTTGATGGAAATCACAAGGAATCTTTTATTTGGCATGACTTTGTGGTCAGATGCTCCTCTTACTGCTGCATTCTTATCCAACCACATGCCTACAAAACTTCTTGATTCCAACACTCCCTTGGAAACCTTGTCTCCTTGAGTTTCTGCTCTCTTTGTTCCCCCCAAAGGTATTTGGATGTGTTTGTTGTGTCCATGTTAACAAATCCTCTCGGACTAAACTAGACCCAATGCTCTCAAATGCCTCTTTCTTGGCCCCCACTACCAAAGGCTACAAGTGTTACCATCTTTCTTCTAGAAGGAGACTTCTCTCCAAAGATGTCACCTTCCTTGAATCGATGCCTTTCTTTGCTTCCCATCAGCATCCTCTGCAAGGGGAGAATAGTGAGAGTGAAAGGCTACTGATATCACCCTCTTTCTTTCTCCCTTACACATTCCCCCTTTTATGCTTGATATTGGGAAACATAAAGAGGTTGATCATTCCGGTGTTCTAGTAATGAGAAGTTACCTGTATACAAAAGAAGGGAAATATGACCTACCAAGAGTCCTCTTTAGATCCACATCCTGAGATCCACCTTCCTCAGTTGGGTAACACTCCTTCCTTCCTTCAAATTTAGATCTTCCCATTGTTATTCGAAACGAAAAGAGAGTTTGTACTATATCACATAACTTAGTTTGTTTCCTATGATGCTCTCTCCTACATGTGTTGCTTTTACTATTGCCATTTCCTCTATTTCCATTCCCAAGAATGTCACTGAAGCCATGTTTGACCCAAAGTGGAAGCAACACATGTCTGAAGAAATGATGGCACTTGAGAAGAACTGTACTTGGAAACTAGTGGACATTCCCAAGGGGAGAGAGTTCCAGTTTGATGCAAATGGGTCTACACAATCAAGTACTAGTTATATGTATGTTGTTGAGAGGTACAAAGCAAGGTTGGTGGCCAAAGGGTATAATCATATGTATAGGAGACATTTCCTCCTGTGGCTAAACATAATTCTATAAGGGTCCTCCTATCATTAGCAGCATATAAAGATTGGCCATTGTATCAGTTGGATATAAAAAATGCTTTCCTCCATGGGGACTTAGAGGAGGAAGTATACATGTAGTGCCCACCTGGCTTCAAGTTTCTTTCGTTGAATGGAAGGTGTCTCCTCAATAACGCATTCTATCGTCTCAAAGAGTTCCCAAAGGTTTGGTTTGAGAGGTTAGGTTCGGGCAGACTATTCTGAAGAATAGGTATCCCCAGAATCAAGCTAACAACAACTTATTTACCCGACGAGGTAATGATATTATTATAACCCTAATTGTTTAGGTTGATATTGGAGTGACTGGAAATGATAGGGCTGAGATATCTAGGCTGAAGACCTATTTGGCCAAGTAGTTAAAAATCAAAGATTTGGGACCCTTGAAGTACTTCTTAGGAATTAAAGTGTCAAGGTCTAAGAAGGGCATAAATATAGGCCTATTTTGTGTACGTCCTATTTGTTTTGCATGATTTCTGTTTACGTCCTATTTTTTACATTCCTAACTCATTCAAATAATTCGTTTCATGAAAAAAACATCTAAATTCATACTTGTGATGTCAACCAAAGTTTGCTAATGTTCATTGACTGAAAGTCTGGAACTGTACTATATATATATAAGTTACTAACTGAAAAAAGGAAATACATAATTAAAAGTTTAAAACAAATGAAACATAATATAAAGGATCCAAAACAAATAATGATATTATATAATTGTGATTATCTCTCAAGTCTCAACGCTCAACAGTCAATTCCAAGTAGAGTGTCTAGGCTGCGTACCACTACAAATGTCGTAGCCGCTCCTTTGAATGCACCACATATGAGTTTCATGACATATTTTTGGCCCAATTGTTTTGGTAGTCAGTCAATGCCCATCTATAAGACGCATCATCAACATCTCCTAGGTATCCCAGCCTACGGAATGGCTCACTCGCAGTGACAGGATGTGGATGTGGATGTGGATGTGGATGTAGATGTGGATGTGGCACACATGGTTGAGATGGATACTAAACGATACCGTCAAAAAAAGATGACCCACCACTTGAACTACACTCCTGTCCAAATGAAGTAGAAGATCCAATAGATTGTTCATACCCACCACTATATCCAAATGAACTAGTGCTCTCGAAGATGGTCACCAGCATATACACCATACAATAGATACCCATAATGCGATGCAACTGATCCAACACTCTCAAAGCCACTATCACCATGATATATTGGACTAGGGCTCGAGTCAATAAATTCTGGTGCACGCCAATGCCTAGATTCTCCACTCTGTCCCAAACTCGTGGCTTCCATTGTGCCAGACAAGCTAGATATATCCATGCTTTAGCCCACCCCAGCTGCCTCATCTTCAGGTCTGAACCTATGTAGAGGATGCATGAGCCGCCTCTCCCAGTGATCCTTAATTATGGCAAGAACTTCTTGTTACCCTTTATGTACACCACCTCCATCTTCATCATTTCAATTGTTGCCCATATGATTGGTAAGGTGGGTTTCCTCTGTGAGTCGACCAACCTTAAGACGCTGACAATCGGGTCTAATATCCTCACCACCTTCTTGAGATCATCCCAAAATTTTTCACTAGTAATAGTTGCCTTAGCAACTTTGCCTCCCTAAGAATTAGATCCCTCCCAATTAAACCATTCCTCTAAAGCAAGCATGGACCTTAGTCCAGACTTCTTCGTCTCAAAGCTCTTTAATACAATATAGTCTGTCGCGAATCTTGTCAGCCCTAGCCTCACCAAGTCACCACCACATTTCCTCCTCAACAATGTTGAGCAAAACCATGGTTGTATACATAGGTAGTCACCTTTTTTTTTTTTTGATAAGCTCATAGGTAGTCACCTGCTTTGTTTTTTCAACAACATTTTTCACAATCTTCAAATTTCTCATGTCTTTCAACATGAGATCAATGCAATAGGCTACACAGGGAGTCCAAAATAGATGGTACCCGCAATTGTCCATTAGTTTTTCCCTAGCTTTCTTGAAATTGCTCCAATTGTTAGAGACAATCTGAATCACATTCTTTATTCCAACATCCTTTACCACCTCTTTTAACAGCTTGTAAATGTATTTTCCATCTTTCTTCTGACTAGAAGCATCAACTGCCTTGAGGAAGATAGTCCTTCCATCGCAATTCACCATGAAATTGATGATGGACCATCTAGTGGTCCAGTCCATCCATCACACGTCACAGTCACTACATAGTACTCCCACATCGGCTTCAGCTCCTCAATGTAATCCACCAACTCTTGCTTCTACTTTGGAAATAGACATTGTACATCTCATATGCATTGGGCCCCTTCACACCTAGCTCAGCCCTACCAATTTCATCCAACATGTTTTGGTAATATGATCCTATGGTGACATTGGCTGGAATGCTATGATAGAAAGACCATTTGGAGAAAGCCATTCCCACGGCCTCATTTACATTGGTCCCTACTTGCTTCAACTTTAATTGTCTCGAGTCCAGCTTCCAAAATAGTGCAAGATCAGCCCGAAGAACCTCAACGTTACTGTTAAGAGCTGGTGGAGGTGGAGGTGGAGGTGGAGGTGGAGGTGGTGGTTGGGGGGGGGGGGGGCTTGGTCCCTCACACTCTGGGACCTCCTCATTTGAATCTCGGGCTTTCTATATCTCAACCTCCTCCTCCTCCTCCCATGTGGCTCAGGGTCTTCTTCAGCATGTCGAGATGAACCAGCTCCCCTAACCCTCTAGACACGTCTTTCCTCATCAGTAATAATATGGGCTCTGTTCGCTATCTTTGTCCCCCTCAGTTGTTCAACCTCTTATGTTGTTTCTACATCATCCAAGTCAGGCTCATCACTGTCATAATCTCACTCCCCCCAACTCTGGCAACGTCTCTAGACAAGCATCATGATATTCTTCTTTAATTGCCTCTTCTCTTCCCCTCATCTTAGATACTCTAACGTACTCATTTTTATCTCATTAGAAACATTAGGATATCCCAAGTTCCCAACAAGTTTCTTTCCACACCAGTAAGATGTCACTTTAGTCTTGTGGCCCCACCTCCCCCAATTTTTATTTTTTTTATAATAATTACACTTTGGTTTCCTCTTTTCAGTTGTAAGAGGTCTCCCATGAAGCCTTGCAATGTCCTCACCTCTTTCAAGCATTATACAATACTAAAAACCTTGGTACCAACATTGTTCCAACAAAAAAAAGACCAATTATCTGTTGTTTTATGGTTGCCCTTGTTGGCAACTCGGCCACGTGGCGGTGATGACGTGGCCAGTTTGGGTGACGTGGATGAAAATGATGACATGGCAGTGTCCAGTTTCACCGATGAGATAACAGAGCAGCTTGATATGCATGGAGTGGTTTAATACATCATTAATAGGTGATGCGGGTTTCTGGGTCAAAACTGGCAAAATTGGCCTATTTACGATCGAGGGCATTTTCGGCAGTGAAAATGACATTTTTGGAAGATCGGTTCTTCATGAAAAAGATAGATTGTAATTTACCTAGTCCAGTGCATTTGATTTCGTCACATTCCGATACCATATGAAGAAGTTACGGCATTTGTGGCAGTCGAGGGCAGTTTCGGCATTGAAGATGAATTTTTTAAAGGAAGTGTTCTACATGTAACAATACGAAAAAAATACAATCTTTCCAACGGTTCTGATTTCATCGCGTTCTGATTCCTTATGAGAAAGATACGTCATTGGAAAGGTGTAGGGGCATTTTGGTCTTTTTACATGGATAATTCAAATGATTGAGTCTTCTGAAAAGTCGTAGAGCATCCAGTTACGATTCCAATGCACTTCGTTTCATCTCGATCGGATATCGTATGAAAAAGTTATAAGTGTTTCCATAAAGTCGGTTCGAAAATCCAAACCGAAAATCCATCAGTTGCTTTCGGTGTTGGGTGGATTTTTCGGAATTTATTTTTGAAATTCGAAGGGCTTTTGTGTAATTTAAAGATTTTGAAGGTCTGAGTTGCAAGGGGTCTTTAAGCACTGAAATATATGGAGGCAGAGGTTTGATTGTAATAAAGAGGAGTAAAGGGAAGTGAAATGGATGGTCAAGATTCGACCACGTAGGCTTGATGCCCATCCAAAGGCTGCTGAGATTTTGGTGTGATATGGACGAGATAGATGCTTGCGCGTAGGATTTTATTGGTTAGGTGCATAATTCTTGATGCAATGGTGCTACACCTTATCAAAGTATGTTAGTGTGTTTCGCGCGTGTATAGAAGATATAAATAAGATTCCAATCTTAATGATCTCATGAAATCATATTAAAGCCAACATGGAGGATTCGGATCCAACAGTCAATAATCCTTTTCACTTTTGTGAGTGGGAGACAAGCTCCCTTAAAATCCGGAAAAGCAACCAATCATAGATCGACAACACTTCTGACGATGTCAGCGCCAACGTCATGATGACGTCATCAAGATTCAAATCTAACGGTTTGGATCTGTTGTCCGTTGGTTTAATCGGACGGCTTAGATTATAAGATCTTTTATATGAGATCTACGGTCAGATTTCGCCCCTGTTGCGCGCGCCGCTGGTGTAGCCTACGCCACCCCTACGAAGATTCCATTTCAGGCTATCTCATTGCTCCAACTTCAAATGGTTATATCTCCCTCATTTTAACTCGGATTTGGGTGAACCAAGTTGCAGCTTCTTCGTTTTTTCAAGCCCTACACTATGGAAGTAAGAAATAGGAGGTTTGAGTGAAGAAATGCTACGGTTTTGGTAGGAGAAACTTCCCCCTCTTTGTTGGTCCTTGAATGAACATACATTCTTGATGATAAATGTTCTTAGGCCATTAAAGGAGGTAAAAGAGGTGGTCGAAGTGTGTTAATGGTACATTAACTCAAAGCCAAGGAAGAAGAGAAGAAAGCAAGGATGTGTTTGCTTTGAAGAGCAAGAAGCCAAGGAGAGAGAAGGTGTGAGCACCAAACTTGTCAGTACAAGTTTCCAGTCATCCCAGGCAATCGGTTGTGAGATTCTCTAACCTTTGATTTTACATTACATGTATGTATGTATGTTAGGGTTAGTTGTGGATGAATGTATACATGCTAGGTTAGTTGTGGATGAACTGTAAGCATGCTAGCTAGTTGTGGATGCATATGCTAGACAGAGCTTGACTGTAGGGCATTGATATAAGCCCAATTTAATTGTATTATTTATTGTGTGTTTAGTGGGTGCTAAGCATCGGGAGTGGGTGCTCCCGTGTAGTGGGGTGCTACACATTGTATCGGCACTACGAGTGCCATCTCAGCTTCGGCTTGAGAAAATTGGGTGTGGGTGCTCCCGACTGTGGGTGCAGTCAAAAGTAGTGTATTGAGTAGGTACGAAGCCTTTACAGGCACTACTCCGGGGATGTAGGCAAATTGCCGAACCTCGTAAAAACCCTGTGTTGTGGGTGCTTGTTGTTTGCATTTTATATTGAAGTGCGTGGAATGTGGAATGGGTGTGCATACTTGGAAGTGCCTATGAGAGGCTGAGTGTGCATACGACTGTGTGCAAACAGGGACAGGTATATCAGGTTTTTCTTGGCCAGACATCAGACAGGTTTTTGGGGATCGGAATTGGACTCACTGATTCACCCCCCCTCTCAGTGACTGCCGGGTTACAACATTATCAACATATACAAATCAAATATGTCTAATAAAACCAATTAAAGGTTATTATGAATTCCTCACTAAGCACTATAATTTTTGCCTATTGAAAAATATTTTGTAAAATTAATTTTGTACTAATTATTTAATTAATAAACAGTAATTAATTTTTAAAAAAAATCATATTATTAATATTATAAATGCATTTCTAATAAATTCAAGAATTTTTTAACCATATCAGAATACTTTTCATAATTATTTACAGTTTTAAATAATTTCATAAAATATTTAATTAATTTTCAGAAGAGAAAAAAAAAAAAAAAAAACCATCACGCCGTAGATCAGTCAATAGTGTTCAACATATATTAAATTGAACATCAAACATCAAATATTAACTCTACTCTTTTCAAATATATGTTGATCGAAAATGTATTTTTAAAAATAGAAAAAGAACTTAACATGCAACAATATATATATATATATATATCCAACACCGTGAATACAGATCGGGTCATTCTAACTAACATATAAAAATTTGACATCATTCTACTATATTTCCAAGTATATTCTACAAAAAATAAATAAATAAATAACAAATAATAAATAATAAATAATAAAAGAAAAAAAGAGAAGAAGATTCTTGGGGAAGATGGGATTTACCTTTTTTGTCCAAGCTCCCTTCTTATTAGGTAGATTTGCTATGATCAAACTTAGAATGAAGATTTGATGGCGCAATCACAAGACCTCGACTGTTTTCCCAAGTTTCCCACTTCACAAAGTCGAAATAGGGGGAGAGGGGCGAAATTTCGAACTAATGTGCTTATTTCCCATTTTACAAGGACTTTTTTTATAAGGGCTGGTTGAACTGAAAGGTCGAGAACCCATCAGTTCAATCAAAATATCCCACATTTCAGTCAAAATGTGGGAAAATTGGTTGAAACTGGTCAAAACCAGTGACTTTTTAAAGTACCTGCGCATATGGTCTCGGTATCCTATAATACCACCAAAATGGTCAAAATGTTGAACCATGCAATCCAGAGAAGGATAAGAACGGATTGTCTAGAGAAATTTGGTCTTTTATTTAGTTGAGTGAAATTATGACCAAAATGTTGTACTCTATAGACAAATGAGAGATACTGAACTTGATGGTCAAATGGAAGGGATGACTCAGATGCGAAGCTTAGTATAGACCAACAGCTAAGAACCATCTGATGGTCCAATGGAATGGAAGACTCAGATGGGAAGCTTAGTATAGACCGACAGCCAAGAACCATCTGCTATGTTTGGCCTTTGGTACAATAGCTTTTTTTCCTTTTTTGGTAGGAACCTGGGCTACAGTTCTTGAAGATCCGAAATTCCAATAACTAGGCAAGATCACTACAGTGTGGCTTCAAAGGACTGACATACGTCACTGAAATTGCAGTCCCTTTATAAAGATCCACTTATACAGCTCCTAGCCTAAATAATTTTCCACTAAACTTCTGAGACGTCAAGGCTTCTGTGAAGTTCAATTCATTAGGCATGTCCCCCCAGCCCCCAATTCGTTTGGACAACTCGAGATAAGTCATAGTCATTGAGAGCAGACCAGACCCTTCCGTTCTTGCAAAATTGAAATACACTCTTCCATATAGTTAATAGAGAAATTGAATGGATTCGTACACTCAATGAGTTCCCTCTCCTATGTTTTTGTAAGTGTCATGTATAAGTTTGCGAGTGTCAAATAACATATTTGAATCAACTACAACTACAATAACTTGAATTATACAATCTCTAAGGGACATAAAAAGTCCCAAGCACTATAGTTATCTAAGCATACAGCACTATAGTTATCTAAACATACAGCACTCTGACCTCTTTGGATTTGGCTCGTCTCCAATTCCTGCCTCCCCAATTCCCTTCCAAATCTACTTAATCCAGCGACATCTGTCCTGAACAAGATCCAACAGTAGTTATGGCATAAAAATTTAAAACCTAAAACCGCTGCACCAAACCACTTATGGACTCGAAACCACCTTTTTTTTTTTCCAGAACTCTTGCCCAATACCCAAAGCCGTATCTCCCCCATACCTCTTTCACTGAAACGAAAAAGAAGGAAAAGATTCTACGAAAAAAAAAAAAACGAAGGAAACGAAGCAGAAGGGAGAAGAAGGAAACGAAGAAGAAGGAAGAGGATACCCTTTCAGAACTGAAGAAGAAAGAAGAAGATCTGAAAAGATTGTGATTAGGGAATCGATCTGATACTGTAAATTTCCTTTTCTCTTCTCAGATTCATAGAGCATTCATCTTCTTTTTTTCTGACTCAAAATGGATTTGTCCGATTTCTTGCGCGTATCAGTTCTCTTTCCCTCTTCTTTCTTCTTTCTTCGTTTCATCCCGGAGAGAGATAGAGAGAGGGTACCAGTTCTTTGAGAGGTCGAGGGTTGTTCTTCGCGAGGGCAACAAGCTACCGCTCTGGTAGAAACTCGAGAGGCCAAGGGCTAGCTGAAGCTCTGGTTTCATTTTCTCTTCTTTTCTTCACTTCCAGTTCTGAGAGGGAGTGAGAATGGGGAGAGGATGGTTTAGGGTAAAACTGGTATTGGGCGCGAGTTTCTAAAGTGGTATTGTCCGAAACCACTTATAGTACAGCAGTTTTGAGATTTCAAATTTTGATGTCACACCATCAGTTGGATCATATAGAGGACACGTGTCGAAATCCTAGACGGAATTGGAAGGGAATTGGAGAGGCTGGAATTGGAGATGAGCCAAATCCGACCTCTTTGGTCCCAGTTAGATGCACAATCTAAACTGATCTCAGAAAGCATTTTCCACATGGGTCCTGAACAGAAACTTGGAGAGAAGCCTTTACTGTAAGGCCATAACAAGTCAACAATTACGTACATAACAAGTTAAAATAAAAAAAATTTCTGCCTTCCAGCTTTTTTGAACTGTAATTTTTCCATTTATTATAAAAATACTTAAATGAATCATTTTCCTCCCTCTCCCCTTACACACACTCTCTCCCTCCCAAATTCTTGTGGCACACAGGTGCAATGCTAGTTATATATATATATATATAGGCCCACCCAGTGCACGAGGTTCCCACATGTGCGAGGTCCCCAGGAGGGCAAGAACTACGCAACCTTACCCCGAGAATTAGGGATGCTGTTTCGACCGCTTGACCACCAGGTCGCAACATTCGTACCTTACGCTAGTCACACACACACACACACACACACATATATATATATATATATGTGTGTGTGAAAACCCAAAACTGTAACATAATCTATCATTTCTCATGCTTGAAGAAGAATATGCAAAAAAGGGGTTCTTAACTGGGGTATACTTCTATCTGTGGACCTTAGGTCTACTATTCCTTGGTTAATTAGGTTTTCAATTAGGATCCATGGCTTTGTTGGGAACCCTGGGCCTTTAATATTAGGTAGTCCCTAGTCTATCTCCCTATCTCTCCATTTCTTTTATAGAAGTGATACAGAGTGGAAGAGAGGGACAGACTGATGAAGCTGAGTTTATCAAAGATGAGGAAGCAGAAACTTCATATGCTACCTACTCCCTCCTCTTCATCCATCTTATTGTTCCTCTTCTTCTTTCATTCCTTCCCTTCCATCTCCTCAGTTTCTGCTTCTTCTTTCTTCTTCATCTCTGGCAACACCTCCCTCTGTTACAGTTTTGAGTTAATTTTTTAAAGAAAAAGGAGAGAGAAATAGAAGAGAGGGGAGACACAAATCCCAGCTGAATCATCCCATAACCATGGCTGAATTCATGTCCACAACATATGCACACACGATTCGGCAGGAAGGAAGGGGTTCCCAAATCAAGAGGATTTGTGTTCATGACCAGCTTATGGACTAAAATCTACCTATACATGCTCGAAATGTCTCAACTCATGAATTAGAGATGCTTCCGGGCTCATCAAAAATCCACAATCAGAGAGCTAGAGCCAGGGTCACAGAGCACCAAAAAATCAAGTTACCAATATTGTGCATAGAATCTGGACAGAAGCCTTGTTACATGCAAAAACACACACAGTGTATATGACATTAAGCAATTCCAGTGAAGGGGTCGGGACATGTTTCATGTGATGAAGTACTAAGAATGTGGATGTTTGAAACTAGACAGAAGCTATAGTTATAGGAATTGCTCTCCTGTTTCACATGTAAGATTCACTGGTTTGGCTGAATAAAAAGAAACTCAGATTGTGCAAAACAAGGAAATTGAATTTACGTACCTTTATGAGGGCAGTGTAAGTGCACGTCCGAGGATAAAAACCAGCACGTAGCATCATAGAAACCAATGCAGAAGCAGACTTGAAACATCTTATAATGCTGCAGCAATCGATCATGATATTGTATGTCACAGCATCAGGTGGCAAACCACAATATTTCATATTTTTAAAAACTTCTATTGCCATGAGACTCTGCATTTCATGCAAGAAAGATATGCTATAAAATATGATAAGGATAATAGATTACAAACCACAAAGACCTACTACAGAAATTATCAGAATTCAGCACATGATAGACAAGTACTTACTTCATTAGCCTCAACAAGTGAATGCAACACTGTATTGTAGATAGCTGTTCGTGCATAAGTGTTTGTGAGACAGAACTGGTTTTCTGCCACATGTAAATACTGGATCAGCTCTCTTATCATCCCCTCAGCTCCAAGAGCTTTCAGCTGAAAGAAAACCAAATAATAACGTAAATGCTATAAACCAAAGTCCTTGATGTTACAGATGGAATTCCACCCACAGTAACTAGGAAGTAAGATGGTGTTAAACTAAGTGGTTTCAGATACTATTATTACTAAGGGTGATCAGGATCAGCCGAGTTGCGGATAACAGAATCCACCAACTAAAATTTGGACTTGTCTGACTGTCATATTCATGTGTCAGAGGCATCCCAAAATGCCCAAACACTACTATGTATAATAACTGTATTTATGGTAAACCTCTTCTTACCAACTACTACTTGTATGAATAGACTAGTTTACTCTAAAGTGCATTTGCAAATGTACTGCAGCCTCGCAAGAACTAATTCAAGAGATTATTAATAACATTTAAAAAAAATGTAGGGTACAATGGTACATATGCATATAAGGTTTTTTGCAATCAGTTACACAAACAACTTGTATCAACATTTGAGGTAATAGGCATGTCAATATCCTTGAATATTCTAATTTCACATTTCTTTACTAATAACTTTGTAGGGCTTCAACCAAACTTCAGTTCATCCACCAGGACAGCATAACGAAAAGGAAAATAAAAAGGTTTGACATTTACTAAAACATAAGGATACAGCAAGTTAAGAAACAGACAGACATTAAGATGCAAGATTACCAAGTTCTGCATCGACAAAAGACTGTGCTGAACTTCATTTTTCATCATATCCAATTCTATAGCTTTGATCCTTTTAGCAGCATCTACCTTTGACAACATATTCCCTTTCTCATAAGGAGCATTAACATTACCAAACAAGGAAAACAGCAGCTCATATGTCCTGATGTCTGGCTGGAGTTTCAATTGCTTCATTTTAGCCAATACCCAGACGGCACGTTCAGGCTGATCCTGCAACATGTGTTGAAAATATATTTTCAATCCATCATGTCATAACTGCCAGAAAAAAGATATAAACAGAAATATAAAAGCAGGAAGGACAGTAGAAGGATGGGGAAAAGTTCCAGTCAATTTCAAGTCCACTGTTAGAACTGGTAAGAGATTCATATTTGAACATAGAAGATCCTGATCCAATTCAGAAAGACCAAAATCATGCTTCTCTCAACGGGTATCACTTTAATAAGATATGTGACTCATTAGGTATTTCTACTTGTATTTGAAGCACATTTCCATCTTTACTGGCCATACAACTATGAATGTTCTCTTTCCATATGTAGTGGACCAAATTTCCTCTCATATACATAAGCTCAAAACAAAAGAAACACAATGCTATAATGAAGATATAAAATTTGAACAGCTAGAAGACAATATTTACCATAACATCACATCCTGCAAGCAAAGCATTAAAGGGCTGCAGGTATGCAGACCCGACAATTTGATCTACCAGAGCCTCAGCTAAGTCTAGTTCCAGATTTTTGCTGCAACCCATTGAGAGGGTAGCAAGAGTAGCATTATATGGCTTCAAAGTCCTCTTTGTCATTTCTTTCAACTGCAGAAACAATTAAAAGCCAATAATAAAGACCATCTTACTGCAAATTACTCATAGCCAGGGAAACGAAGATGTCTTCTTTATAAAAAGTGGGAATTTTATTATCAAACTGAAGAAACAAAAAATTCATCATTTATTGACATAATTTCACATTGACTCACCACTTTCATGCCATCAGTAATTCCTCTCTCTGAAACAACAACTTTGATGTAGCTATGATATGTATGCCGTGATGGTTTCAAGCCAAGATTGTTCATCTAGAAAAAAATATGAAGACTCAACTTAGGGAACAGTGATGACAATCTACAGAGAATGAAAGGAAATGCATACATCCTAATTGCTAAAAAACACATTCAGGCACAGAGGCACCCTGCAAAGGGATTGGAATAAGCATAGCTTCAATAACGAAAAACAGGATCAAATAGAATAATGAAAATTAATTTGGTGGCCATATTAAAACAATGTAATGATACTGCAGCTGCAAAGCTTCACAAAAAAAAAAAAAAAAAAAAATTAGCAGCAGCCTAGTTTTTATGTTGTGAACAAAGATCACTGAGCACCTTGGTATGAATAAAAAGGTTTATAGAAGTTAATTAATGAATAAGGACATTATGCAATAGGAAAGCTTAAGGCAAGCACCTTTCAAAAGCAAGGCAGCTATAGGTTATATAGCGATGAATAGAATTGGGCAAAAAAGAGCAAAAGGGGTGATGCAGGATCCATCTAGTGCTTGGAAATTTTTTTTTTTTTTTTTTTTTTTTTTGGGGGGGTGTGGGGGGTGGGATACACAAAGCAAGAAGAAACAGAACTGCACTGGCAGGGGGGGAAACAACCCTAAAGGGTGGAATAAATAATTTAAGAACAAGGAAACGCGAGGGGGGGGGGGTTACACAAAGCAAGAAGAAACAGAACTGCACTAGGCAGGGGGGAAACAACCCTAAAGGGTGGAGGGATAGGCGATCAAAATAGACAAAGGCAAGCCCCAGGAAACAACAATAAGCCTATTCCTTGGGGTATCAGCAACCAAATCGTGAGGAGAACTACTAAGCTTAGAGGAGACGTCAAAGTAGATGGTATTCCAAATCTTATCAAAGGATCTAGAGTTGGAAATCTATCTATGCATGTTACGTTCCATCCAAAGGTAGTTGATGGTGACACAAAAGATGAGCTTCCCAACTGTATCACATATTGATTTACCAGCAAAAGTCATATCGATCCAAATCCATTCTCTCGCAAGTGGGAGAGGCCTTCTCCTGGCTGGCCAGCATTTCACAAGAGCACGCCTCCAGATGGAAAAAAGGGGCAGTCACAGAAAAGGTGGTTACTATCTTCAGGATCATTCCAACAAAGGCAGCAGTTGGGAAAGACAGTGATGTGACGGTAGATGAGGAAGGCTTGGGTGGAGAGGCCTGGATTTCTATGATAGGTAGAAGCCCAAGTCTAAGATGCCCAGCTCAAAATACAGGCCATTGGCTCTTTCTAAGACCCATATAGGATTCCATGCTAAAAGACATTTAGCCTTTTTATTTACTTTATTTAATTATAGGGTGCACACTTGGTAAGCAATCTTTATATTAGTAGTTAGCTGAAGTTATTGCGTCATTTTAGTCAAGTGACATATGGTTAGTTTTTGGATCTTAGAAGTTTCTAAAATAGGGTCTTAGATCAGATTACAAAGAGTCTGATTACGAACAGAGGAAATATTTTGCAGTCCAGAATTGTGTTTTTTTGCTTATGGGGCCAATTTGGATTTCTCCACCCTGCATTGAGTATAGTATATTTAGTATACGTTGGTATAGCTTCATTAGAGGTAGAAGTTTAAATTAACTACAAGGGAAAAAGGTGGTGAGGGATATACAAAGCCAGAAGCAAGGGATACAACCCTAATGGGTGGGGGAGCCAGGATTGACAGAGGAAGCCCCCTAGGAAACAATAGTAAGCATGTTCCTTGGGGAGTCAATAACTGGGCGAAGGGGGAGGGAACCAAGTTTGGATGAGACTTCAAAGTAGATGGCCTTCCAAATCGAATCAAAAGACCTGGCGTTGGAAGTCCATCTACAGAGGTTACGTTCCATCCAAATGTGGTTAATAGCAGCCCCAAAAGCAAGTTTCCCGACACTGTCGCAAATGGAAGAACCAAAAAAGTCATATAATTCATAGCCATTCTCTTGGAAGGCGGAGGGGTTTCTTTGGGCAGGTCAACATTTGGAAAGGACGAGTTTCCAGAAGCGGAAGGAGAAAGGGCAATGAAGAATAGGAGGTGGTTATCTTCCTGCCCATTCCAACAAAGGCAACAAGCGGGGGGGGGGGGGGGGGGGAAGGGGAACGGATAAGGTTTTAGGCCGAGGTAGAGGAGAAGGTACCCAAGGAAGAGGGAGTCCAAATGGTTTGGTCAGCTTTGGAGGAAAAGGCGGGTAGGGAGGGAAGAGACTGCCAAATATTATCATGTTGGAAAGGGGAGACCAAAAGCCAAGGGAGATGATTGAGGAAGCCATAGAAGACCTAGGAATATCCGAGTACACAAGACGATTACCCATGATCGAGGAGAGGACGCCATCAGGATGCCAATTGTCAAGCCAAAAGGAAGTTGCGACCCCATTTCCATTGCGAGAGCGGATGGCGTAAGGCAAGGGGCCTGGCAAGCAGAATCTTACACCAAACCCAAGAGAAATTAGGGTTACATGTGATGGTCCAAAGAGAGTCTCTACAGAGAAGGGAGGAATATACCCAGCTGACCTAGATGCTAGGTTTTTTGGAAACTAGTTTCCAGACCAGCTTAAGGATGGCAGAGTTGGCATCTTTGATTCTTCTTAGGCCAAGGCCGCCTTCAAAATTAGGGAGGCAAATGGAGGACCAACAGATGGGGTGGAGGAATTTAGGGAAATCAGAACCTTTCCACAGAAATGAGCAGAAGAGGGATTCAATTGGTTTGATGATGGATTTAGGCAGCTAGAACACTCCCGACTAGTAGATGTAGGAGGATTAAAGGACTAATCTGATGAGAACCAAGCGACCCGCATAGGGGAGGAGCTTCCCTTTCCAAAGTTGGAGCCTTTTACGAATTTGGCTTAGCATGGGAGCGCAATGATGGGTAGTGAGCCTGGAGGAGATAAGGGGAAGTCCAAGGTATTTGACAGGTAGAGAACCAAGAGAGAAGCCAGTAAACTTGAGAAGATGGGGTTTGGTAGAGTCAGAAACTCCGGCAAGGAAAAGGTGGGATTTAAGCAGATTGATGCGGATGGCAGGAAGGGAATCAATTTGAAGTTATTTAGCGGCAATATGGTAATTAGTTGTAACTATTAACTAGGTAGATGGCCATTGGCTCTATGGGTTTTCAGTGTTTTATGGGCCATTTATTTTGGGATTTTAGTGAGAAAGAGAGTTATTTGGAGTTTCTGGCGTGTTTAGAATTTCCTTGGCATTAAGAGGGGTAGTTGTTTTCAGTAACTAGTTTTAACTTGAGTTTAGTATTCATCTATATATAGATCTGTAACCCCAACGCGAAATGTAATCAACAAAAGAAGTTTTCTAGCTTTTATGCTATTGTTATGTGGACTCACAAGCCGCCTTTGAAGGTGGATTTCTTCAACTGTAGGTGGATTTATAGGTGAGCCATCTCGTCCTTTCTCATCTTTCTCTTCTATCTTCTACTTCCTGTTATTGCCACAGCAGCTTCTTCAATTTCGGAAACAGTTTATTTTCTCCATTAAGCTCCATCAAAACCACACCAAAATACCATCCAACCCTTTTTCCTTTTACCCTCTCCATCCCTTCATCCACCTTTAAACCATACTCATCATTGAATTACTTTCCATTAATATTTTGAATTTCTGTCATAGCATATCAGAACCTATTCAAACCTTTCAACCTTACAATCAAGTTCCCAAACCCTAACTCCTCTTTCCCCTAGAAGCCTAGCCAATGCTAAGCATCTAGTATCTTTCCTTCTAAATGCTAACCCTAATTTTGTCCTAAAACCTGGTTTTCCCATTGATGTTCAGACCTTCCTAATCAAAAGATTAAAAAAGCAAGCTCTCTCTCCTACATCAACCAAACCATAGGGTTTCTCTCATTTTGTCTTTTTCCTTTCTAATCAAATCGCAGGCAGCTGCTGTTACTGTGAGTCAAAGCAGTGACTCGCTATCAACAGACATGTCCTTCCTGATACTCTTCTTTCTCTTCTTTACTCTGTTTACAATCCCTATCTTTCATCTTTATTCTACTTATAACTCTTATTCTGCTCTAAATTCTTACTACTTTTCTCTTCCAGACTTCTACATTTTCCGCCTATTAGTGTCTGCCAATTACTTTAGTCTTTAGTATATGATCCCTGTAATAACTAATATTGTACCCCGTTTTTCCCTTGAATTTTGACCTGAAACCATAAGATCATTCCGTCCACTCCACGGATCAGAGAAACCTGATCTGGCATAACCACAAGGTCCAGTCAACACGAATATTGGGTTAATTTGATCTGCGGTTTGTCAGATATCAGTTCTAACCTTTAAATCAGTTTCTTAATAAGTTCCAGATTTATTTATTATTTTTGTTCACTGTTTATCTCCAATAATTTCATTCTCTCATTGACTGGTCACCCTTGTCCCTATCTAGAATAATCCCAAATTCCCTAATTGGAACTAGCCTTTTTTATACAGTTTAATTGGATATTTGGATATAGGGTTTTGTGACTGGTTAGAAGGGGGTAAAGGAAATCACAGAATACTAGGTATCCATGTCTTTTTCAAACCCTTCTACAGTGAAGTAAATCTCACGAAAATTGCACTTTATTCTGCCACAAAGTTTAGCATGCTTTCAATGATGATTTCCGGCCAAAATCTTAAGTGTTCTGAAAATCATAGAAAATAGCGTAAGATTCTTAGAAACAGTAGAGGCCTTTATAATGAATATAAAAGATTACCTGAATAAACACCTGCTCAGCCAGTTCAGCATTTTTAGATTGTGCACATGCATGTATTACATCATTGAAAGACCACCTCAAGACCTTCATTAGTGGCTTGATTTCAGTATCTCCTTTGAGCATAATAAAACCATCAGTGCAAGGTTCTGAGTTCTCAATCCCAAAACCAGGGTTGCTCCCTTGATTAGCTCCTGGGAATAGCTGTAAGCAGCTAGAATCTTTATCTGCTTCAACAGCCCTGTTGAGATTTTTATCTACACCGAAAAGGGCTTCAGTTTTGATACCGGATACATTGATATAATCATTTCTTCCATCAGGTTCTTCTATTCTCGCCGAACAGTCTCTAGATAATGAACAAGCCAAATAATCTCCACTTTCCTCAATGTTACATCTCCTAATCTCCAACGCATTATTCAAAGGTACAGGTATGTCTAGTCTCGAAAAATGAAATTTCCCTTCCGCAGATTGCTTGATTGATGCAGTTCCTTTGAAAACCAAAGCCACCATTTGTTGCAGGGTATCAAATGCAGATACCAGATCATTCAACTTTGCAAATGACCATATAAATTTTCTTAGGGAGATAATGCTCGGACTATAGTATTTAGCCCATTCCTTCCATATTTCATGGACTGCAGATAGGTTTCCCTGGTAAACAGCAAGCTGGAAAGTTCCAAGAAATAATAAAATAACTTAAAAACTTAAAATAGCAATCAAGTAGCAAATTGTCCTTTCAATTACCACAATAGTGACCTATAAGGAAAATAAGGATAAAACTTCCAAGTAAGCCATTTAACTTAATTATCTGCCTAATAAGCCACGATTGAACATTTTACCAAATATGAGGATGGAGGATCCCAGTAAAAACTAGATAGAAATTACCAATCAACACGATGCAGTAGCCTTGGATTGGCTGAATAAATATGGCAGCCTTTGGATGCCACAGCCCAAGCAATACAGCCCATAAAGCCAAGTCCAAGACCCCTTGGTAGTAATCAGAAAGTATTTTTTAAGTTAGGGGCTTTCTGTAGTCAGTGGATTTTAATTGTAATTCTTATAAAATTAGGGGTTTAGTTGCACTTTCTTATATTAAATATTTATAGCCAATTCTATTAAAAATAACTTTCAAACACAAATGGTTGATTACATTACAAGTATTGCTTTCTGAATAAACAGCGAAATAATTACACTTAAAACCTCTGTGGCACTTGTTTATTTCTTCAACACCAAAAACCACAAATGGAAGTGTCATACCAAACTTTATTGTAAATACATGAACACAAAGAGAGACTGGATTCCACTCATACAAATCTACACAATAGGTATGAAAAACTCACTTTTTCACAATGTAAATTAGTTTACTGACACATGATATTGTTTAATTACACACTGCAGTAAATAAACAACAAGGACCATGACGAAATTCATACTCCAACACCGATTTGCCAACTGGCTCATTGAAACCAAAATACAGCAGCAGGGATAACGACTCCTAAGAGAAGATGATTTCCATTGACAATTTTCAAGGTGTGTCAAGTGGGAATGGTGCAAAAAAAAAGGGTAGAATTTCTGTAGCAGGCTCAGGATTAGTGTCGACGACAGATTGTGGAAATAATAAGAATGGCATAAATAAATATATAGAATGTCAGGAGATTCCCCTCAAGAAATCTCCAGAGAATTCTTCCTCTGGTAACTAATCCTTGACAAACAGAAAAAATTTAGGCAGATACGAAAAAATTATTAGAAGAAAACCTCACACACAATAAATATTAATTGAAAAATGAAGTGCTCCAAATTGCGATGAAAAAAAAGGCTTTAAGGCCATAACGTGTCTATTCAACCCACAAAAGAAATAAGATACAAGCACTCAAGAAAATACAAACCTTAAGAAGCTCATAATACGTCACTTCAGACTTCCCCATCATACGTTCTTCCATTAAATCTAAGCAGCGACTGGCATGCATCATGCTTTGCATCTGAGCACATCCATTCAATAAAGAATTGTACATGGGCAGAATAGGATATGTTTGATGCTTTCCTCCTAGAAAATTCAGCCAATTAAATGCCTGAATGATGGATGAAATGACAAAGTAAGAAAGATGCAAAGGTTTTGGTAACAGTTCAACAGGTAAGCATAATACTTGAGTTGCAACGCAGCAATTAATTAAACTATTCAACTTCAACTTGTGCCCAGAAACCACATGTAATGATATATACAAGTCAATATCATTTCGAGCCAACCCAGGCAGTTTGATCATTGCAGGGACAAAGGAGTTAATTGGCCTTTAATGTTACTCAACAAGGATACTGATACAGCAGCACATTCTCAGGTTTACCATTCTTCTTCCACATACATTCTTATACCACGACTATAACAGTATTGCAGACGCTCAATGAAAAAAAATTCACTGAAAAAAATAAATGATAGACAGAATGTCACCAAATATAATGGTGAAGAATTGCCAGTGGAAACTGACAAGCATTGGAAAAAAGAAAACTGAAGAATCACAAATAAAATTTCCATAGGTAACCACACAATAGATGTCCTAAATTAAATCACATTGAATGAAATTCGTTCCATGAACATCTAGAAAACCAAAAGATTAGAATTTGTCAGATTATTTTCACATGCTGGGGTTTGTTTTGCATAATCAAGGCCACATATGATCAACAACTAAAATCCTCCCAACTTACTAAAAACTTTGCGCACCAAACACACAAGTGACCAGTAGTTAAACACCTAAGTTTTATTGATAAAATAATACATTAATTCCAGACAAAAACACTATGGTATCAGATTCAGAATGAGAAAAAGAGCATCAGACTTTATATATATGCTTCTACATGTGAACGAGCAGATAACATCACGAAGGTCAGACTAATATTCTGCTTCAAGGACACCAAATCTATCAGCTGAAATAACTTTGGATTTGAATCTCAGAGAGCGCAAAGCAGATAACTGAGAATGATCAAGTTTTCACTTGTCAGGTAAAATAATCATTTCACATGCAAAATGCTGTTAAGAACAAAAGATTATTTAATAACTTAAGAAAGTGCATCTCAAACAAAATGGTGAATCTTTGAGAGGGCAAAGTGGATGACTTTAGAATGATCCAGTTGCCACTTTTCAGGTAAAAATAATCATTTCACATGCAAAATGCTGCTAATAACAAAAATATTATTTAAGAACTTAAGAAGTTCATCTCAAACAAAAGGTGAATCAAAATGTGAAGGCATCAATGCCAGAATAACCTCATGACCTCGAGTAAGAAATAGGTCTGAGAAGGTTCTCCATGTGTGATCACCTTCAGGCGGCCCCTGCCACCAGCTCCTCCCCCAACTCCACACAGCCCCTCCCCTCTTCCCTCTCCCCCTTCTCATGGCACCAAAGCCTGGAGTTCCCTCTTCAACCTGCTCCCTTCCCCTCCAGGGAGGGCTACATCCTCCACTTCATCTCTCCCTCTACCAGGGGAGACAAGAAAAATGGCTATTGCCCTACTGGCCTGCTGGACTCTGAAATTTTCAAATGGAAGAATATTTGGTGGGTCATTTCATTGGGAGTAGACCACCCTACAATATAATCAAGCTCTCCCTTTGTAAGCAATGGAGAACACAGGTTGCCGTAGATACTTACCTCTTGGATAATGGCATTTTCATCTTCAAATTCTCTGATGAAGATGACAAGCTGAGAGCCCTTGAGGGAGGTCCCTAGCAAGTTGGGAAAAAACCAATCCTCCTCCGTTTATGGAATCAATACCTGCAACTTTAATCAGGATTGTCTACTCTAGAGCAATAACGGTCTACGAGTGGGATCCGCATTACCATCAGTATTTCGATCGGGGGAGTATTGCGCTTGTGTTCAGTCTGTGCATAGCATCTTGGTTGCCCCATTGCCTGAGCCCACTTCTAACTTTAAGTTTGAACCAGCCCACAACTCTTTATGGCATTAGAACATGTAATAAACCGCCTCCTTTATACATAATCAATTGAAGGCACTTGAGTAAATTTGATCCCGTTTTTATACAACAAATATCTTTACATATTACTTATGTATAGTGTTTTATACTTCAAAACAGTTGGTTCCAATGGCAAAGTTCAAGTACTCATAGAAATAAACCATACCCAACAGTGGAAGTGGCATGAAAATAGATACCTTCCTCAACCGAATGGTACTCCTTTACCCAGATTGTAGTCCCTTTTTCCCTCAACAGCCACATATTAAAAAAAAAAAAAAAAAAAACTATGCACAGACAAGAAGTACCTCCTCAACATAACCCCCTTTACAGAGGGCACGAATTATGCGAAAGTAGCATCTCCTGCTTATGGCTACCTCTTTTTCTTCCATAATTCTCCAGGTCTCCATAACGAACTGCATGAGAAAGAAACATCATTATTAACTATTGCATTTGATAAGAATCAAGTACAAGTAGGACCACAATTCCATTAAAAATAAAATAATATCCCAAGGCAGGATTGTGGACAATGAGGCCCTTTCTCTGTCATAGTGGTACATATCGTTCATATGAAGCAACCTAGGTGCTCAGCCATAGCACATAGGGGAGTACTCATCGAAAATTTAATTTGCTCAAATTATGTAATTATCTTCTGCAATACCCTCAACTATGCGCATATTATTCTTTTAAGTTTAGATTCTCCAAAGAGAACACAACTAATCGAAAGGTAAAATTCTTAAAATCATAGTCACATTAGTATTTCTGAGGAGGTGACCTATGCGGTCAGTGTTGGGTTGTGGTCAAAGCAGCCCATGAGTTGGATCATGTCAATCTTCAACTAGGAAACCGTCATCTCCAACAAAAAAATAAGCTGGTTATCATGGGTTCATCCAAATCTCTGGTTCAGAACAGGAAATCAAACCAGGTTTGCCAAGTTCAAAATCTCCTGCATGCACTGACAAACCAACAAAAAATCTAGTGCAGACAAGCACACCTCTCTGCTGTACTTTGTTAACAATTCATCTCAGTAATAAACAAGCACGTGCTTCAAGGTTAGACAGCTATGAGACACCATATACTTGCAGATAATATAAATGTGGAATAGGATGATTTTCTGCTGTTCCTTTTTCCCTACAACTTATTTTTACATGCTCTGTACGCAGTTAGCATAGCTATGGAATTTATATCAGAAAATGAAGTGCATGACACAGCACACCTTATATGTATTTTATGACAAAGCAAAAAAACCATAAGCATAAAATGATTGTCCAAATTGATACATAGGAACTAATGATAGATTAAATTAAGAACGTATCAACAAAATACTTGAAAGTTTCAACTCACCAGTGGATCAGGAGACCTAGCACAGTAGTCAAGAATATAAAGAAAATCATCAGATCTTAATGAATCGCTCCCTGTACTAACATTAGAAAGCAAATTGGAGGCTCTTTCTCTCTCACCACAGCGAAGTGCATCAACAACCTGTGCTTGCACAGACCTAATAATTGACTCTCCTTTGAGCCTGAAGAAACTTTGACCTGTGAATGAAGACTTTGTGAAAGTGCAGCACATTAGTTTTCTGTCATATCTCATATAATCTTCACAGTTCACACTTATAAATATCCTTCTAGAAATATATCTGTACATCATCATAACCATCCATTAGAAAATTAGATCTGAGTGTTCTAGATAGAAACATAACTAGAACATAGGAATTAAACATTCTTCATGTTTATAGAGGAGTTAGGAATATAAGAAATTTTTAAGAGGCATGTCATCAATGCGACCATTTAACAAATTATCAAGTTAAAACATAAAAAAATAAATAGAGTCATCAAGTGGAACCAATCAAGCAAAGGATAGTGTAAAATGTGATATCATTACAAACAATCATTTAACTAGAACTACTTCTTAGTTCATACTTATGTAGGTCCATAGGTGAGTGAAACCAGTGGAACACTGTTCCCACAACACCAACAATAATCACTGATTATTCTCAAGGATTCACCCATAGAAAGTATATCGCTTTCAAAGGTAAGTTTTTCCCTTCATTGTAGTGTTATATAAAACTCTTGGCCTAATTTACTGCATAGGAAAAAGCTATTCTTGGCTAACAGAAGTGTTCTTTGTTAGGAGGAGATATCTTCATCTCACATATTCCGTTTCTGCAGTAGAAGTGTGGTTCGGAGTTCAGAATGGAATCTAGAAAGCACAAAGGACGGATCCACATTACAAACCAGGATCAATGCAAATTCATAATAACAATATGCGGACAGAATAGAGGTATGATAAAAGAAATTAAATAAGTCAGAATCTATCGATCAGATTCAGCCCAAAATCAGGTTGAGTGAGCAGTTCTGTCAGGCGAATCTTGAACCTCAGATAAGATATGATGGATGATCTCAAGACTGCTTAGGAATCAAGCTAGGAGCAAGAACTGAAATTCTACATGGAACTCAAAGATCAGAACTAAGAAACTGATTAATATAATTCAAACTAAGTTCAGAATATCAAATTGTGAATCTCAGATGCAATAATCAGCAAGAAATAAAAAGAATATAGATCAATAGGTTCAGGTGAAGAGAAATGAGAGAAAACAGTAAAGAGAAGATGATATTCAGAAGAATTAGAAGAATATAGAAGAAGTGAGGAATGCAGATCAATCACTACTGATAAATGATGCAGGACAATGGGGCCTGAAGGGGAGGAGGATCCAGCCACAAGTGGCAGGCCTGCCCCTATCAAGCCAGCCCTTTTTGGCCTTCATATAGGCCAAAAATAGGGGTCAGCATGGCCTGCATTATAAGCCTGATGGCTGGACTTTTAGGCCCAACTAGTGGGCCTGGTTTGGGCCCTATTTAGAGTCTTTAGCATCTTGCGTGGGAGACCACTTCAAGAGAGATTTGCTTTTAATATTTATTTCTAGTTTGAAATTTATTTAGTTTCTATTTAATGTAACCAGAATTAGAAAGAAATCTAGGCTTGTTTATATTTTTAATGAATTGTATCTTGCAAGGGATCTTCTCCCCCCCCCCACC
>NC_056570.1:23096740-23102111 GCF_013358625.1 Macadamia integrifolia
AAAAAAAAAAAAAAACACACACACACACAACAGAGGGATTTGTTTTAGACTACTAATAAAATAGGGGATGCACTACAGCCCTCACAATTTGGAGTTTTGAGAAACTTGGCTTTGCCTTGAGTGCTGTGAGATGCAGATGGTGTGACTAATGAGACCAAGCAGTCAGAGACAGACCAAGGCCATAGGTCATATTCCCCCCCCCCTTCTTCTTCTTCTTCTTCTTCCCTTTCTTCTTCTCGTTCAGTTTTATTTTATTCCTGCAACTATATTTCTGTTTTGAGGATACTGAAACATCTGTGAAGGTTTTGGAAATGTGTGGATGATCCAAGTCTGGATCCATCAAGTTCCTCAACAGTTCTGGTGGTTGGAGATTGGTTTACATCCTGCAGCACCCATGATTTAAAGTCTTCTGTGAGTAAATCTCAGGCCACGATATCTTCTGCTCTGAGCATTATGCAATACGCATTATTTTCAGGCCATGCTTTGGTATGATATTACCTTACCTCTCATCTCCATTCAATACTGGTTTGAGACATATCCGATGCCTGGTTACACCTGCATGTAACTATAAGTTTCCAAATCCATGACTGAGTTTCTGCTTTTGAACAAGTGTCATTACTTGCAATCCAGACATCATCTGAGACTGATTTTCTGAAGTGATTAAGAGGACATTACCCTTTCCTTCAACAGTAATCTCAACCCCATCCATGAAGCCAATCGACTGCTGCTGCTAGATAGTGATACAACTCAAAAATATATAGAATACTTCTATTGCCAAAATGAAAACAAAGTAAAAGGTAACAAGGGTCAAAGAGGACCACTTAACGCTGGGGTTGCTTAGGGACTCACTCAACCTAAGTGTGGAACACACTCAAACACAAGATGACCTCAAACTCAAATGGGGCCTCACTCAACCCAAGAGTGAGACTCACTCACCAGTCACCACAAGAGGTTACATTGCATTTCTTCTTTTTTCCACACTTCACAATACAAATATATATATATATATATAGGGAAAGGGGGGAACTAGCCATTGAAATATAGCTGTTGGAATATAACCGTTGAAATATAGCCGCTGGAAACATCTTGGAATCATTGCATAGGAGAAAGTTGTGTGTGCATTAAAAGTTCATCCTCATGACTACATAAGATAGCCATTAGTTACTAATTTTGAAACTGTGCTGTGACTTCAGTTCTGTCCATTGGATTACTTTGAATCCGATGTATGTTAATACTACTGTTGAGTGGATGTTCTGTAGTTAGTTTAAGAATGAATTTCTGCGCTCATGTGTAGAGATCTTGATGGGTTCTAGTTCTGGTCCCTACTTACTATTTTGGCACTCGTACAATATCTCTACATCCTACCGATGGATTGAGATCACATTAGGGGATAGTGACAACCCTAGGGAGGTCTATTACTGCTGTTAATTTGGAGCTGATCAGACTCATATATTGAGAGTAATTATGGCGTTCAAGCTGCTGGTTTGAAAAAGTAAAACAAACCACCTCTGGGCTCTACTCTAGCTAATAAGTATCCTATTCTAACTCAAATGGTCAAACTTTTATAACTTAGCAAACTAAGACACTCCTACTAATTTCATACTCATACCTCGCCCAGTCACCCCCACCTCATGGGCTTATAATTAAGGCGGGTTGAAAGACTAACCGCATACAATAGCCCAAGGCCAATAGAACCTGCCCATGGTTCAAAATAAGGTCTTTCTAGGCTCAATTGAGCAGTATCGACTGCATCAAGTAGTGCGATGATAATACGGTCTTTCATTCCCCCCTGCCCCCAGTTGCTTGGATGATCTACCACCACCTAGAGATAACAAAATACAGTCCTCCCATTGGCCTCATATGCAGTTTGCAAAGAAAAGCAAAATGCTTATGAAATTTCATGGGCTATTGGTTAGTGGTTCACAGTTTGTGGATGAATATGGGTTTCAATAAGAGATCCATAGGATGGACCTCCCAGATATTACCAAGTTGACAAGTTGGTGTCTGCAACAGATACATTGAAGAATTTTTATGGGGAAGAAAGAAGAGTTCCGATATTATGCTTTGAAATGAGAAATTTGCTGATGGAACGGGGCCTGTCAAAGAAGCACTTCATTGATACGATCAGATCTTGTCTCAGAGGTTCTCACCAGGACTCAATTTGGGAGCCTTGAAGTTGTTTTGTTGTCTAATGTTCAATTGTTTTCTTTCCTTTATTTTTCTGAACTAGGATGTCCCTATTTCGCCGTAATTTTACTTCAATGTTTCATAAAAATAGAATTATTTCTTGTTGCTTATCAGTAAATGTGCCTGCCTGCCTGCCCTCGCCCCTGGGGAGGGCAGACTACTTGAGAATCAAGGAAATAATATTGATATGCCCTAATTAATCTACAAAAATATTAAAAAATTTCCTTAACAACTTTGGCAGAAATACCTTCTGAATTCAAAAAGGTCCAGGATGATTCCATTCTCTCAGCCACATCTTTCCGCCCCTGAACAATATTTATAGCTAATCAAAAAATTGAAAATCTCATGGGCAGGTTGGATAAACTAAACAATACTCCTTCAGCCATAGTTGTTACGGCGTCTAGGTGACCCAAGGCTTTGGAGGTGGTCCAAATGCAAGGCATCACAAACAAGGTCCCTGCCTAAGATCCCAAGGTATCCAAGTTGATCAAGACGCGTTGACAACTATGCCTTTGGCATACTTTTTCCAATTCATGTCGATAAGCATTCATTTTCAATGTGTTTAGTTAGTACCCCACATGAGCACAACAACCAATGCAGATGGATCTATAAGCATAACCAAACTCACAGAAATCCCACTTGCACGAATCCACACTGTGTCTAAAACACCTTTTTTCAGAATAAATTACACAGATTTCACTTGACCAATTTCAGGAAGAAAAAAATGACTTTGCACCTTTTCATGGGCCTTGGAACGTGTAAACGCATCTGCAACCGATCGAATATGAGCCCTTGACCTGCAAGACAAAATAATGTAGAAGTCATGCATTATGCCTTTATTAATCAGTGTAGCCGTGTAGGTCAGTTGTCATTATACTTACAGAGATCTGTACATGCTCTTCAAACTCTTCCCACTGGCCTTTTGAATTAAGGTAACACTAAAAGGCTTTGTCCAGCTTCCTGCCTGTCCAGAAGTATATTCACTTAGACAAGACCCCTTATAGGTCATCAACTACTCTTTAACAATACCCATGAGAGAAAAAAACTATTTTTCTTGCGTAGCAGCTTAGACATAAAAGGTCCTATCTGTGAAACCAGAGATTCAATCTTAAAGGTTGTCAGAGTTGCAACTTCAACCAATAAATTTCTCTTAAATTTAAACCAGGGAATTGCAGGAGAGATTGATGAAGTGACAGAGAAGACAGACACAGAAAGTGTACCGCCACTGCTTTGTTTGAACGATTTTGCTGTATTAGGACTTTTGGAAGAAAGTGATGTGAAGGTAACAAATGGTAAAACTTCCATGGATGGAAGCAGATGAGCACAAATGAACGACGGAAGCCACTTAATGATTTTTAAGTTCCCATAACAAAGAGGACTACATATAATCTCTAGTGACTCATTTACGGTGGAAAACCCCTGTGGTCTATAACAAGCATAAAAAAGCAAAAGATACAAGAGAATATAATTGCTAGTGGGGGGAGTCATGCAGATACGGCTGCCCTTTCTTGGTTGGACCAGCATGACCGGCTTTGGAAGCCAAGAGTCAAGAAGAACCGGTCCAGCCCAGGGTTTTGGTCCAACAAGGGTTGGAAATAAAATTAGTAGTTTACCTAGTATTTTATTTCATGCTTTTAGTTTCCAGACTTGAACGTAGGAGTAGGATTTATTTCCTTGCTTTGGTTTCCTTTTTATAGTTGTTTCCTAATTTAGGCTAGTTTCCATTCCAGTTAAGTTTCTAATTTCATGTTCCTATTTTCCTATATATTGGTTGTAATCGACTGAAGATTTAGAGAGCAATTTGATTATTGAATGAATGTGTGAGTGTAAACCTTCTTTTCCCCCTCTCTACTCTGATTTCCCCTCCCTTCCCTAAGGTTCTCCATCAGGGAGGGGAGAAACAACTCAAGCTTCATGGCCCTTATCCCAACTAAATGGGGTCGTCTAAATTGATCAGTGCAAAGAGAAAAATGAATAGAAAAGGTAAAAGGAGAGTAACACGAAAACTCAGAAGAACAAAAATTCCACCTAATGGGGTCGGCTACACAGATCCTTGCCCTCCAATCAGCTCTATACAAGGTCATACAAGGAACAAGACGTAAACTATGCATGTCTTCCCTCACTAATTCTCCAATGATCATTTTAAGCCTGCCCCTACCTCTTTTAGTTCTTTCAATCTCAATCAGATCACTCCTCCTTACTGGTGCATCCCCACCCCTCCCCCTTTTTTTTTTGGTGGGTGGGTACAGTTTTCGCAACTGATGTCAACCAGAGATGTCAAAATTCCTATGCAACTCTAGTTCATATAATGCCCAGAATTGTCTCGTGGCTTACCCAAATACATCATATATTACATCTCAAATATGCATGGTTATATATCCATAAATTTATTTAACTTACTGCGCATCCATATTAAGGTTCAGATGAAGTATATCTGCTAAACAAAAAGAAGCATTACAGGCAAATTACTCATTGCAATGTGAAGAAAACAAAAGAATGCAAAGTACAGAACCGTATAGTTTGTCTCACAAACCGAATCAAACCATAGATGCTACCTAGAATCTAAGGTATCACCTACTTACACATCGATTAGAGTTGCAGAATCCAAACTCCTTGAAGCAAGCGTCTTATCCAACCGAACCCAACTTCATATTCATTTCCTATGTGGTTATGCCTCATTCAGTTTCACATAGGAAGGAAGAAGGATCGATCTCCGTAGCACGATAGGGAAATGACTACTGGGGAGAAAGAGGTTTTTTCCCTTCTTTTTTCTTCTTTTATTGGCAGAGGAGAAGGTTATTAACTCAGGATAGGGATCGGGGATCGGGGATCGGGGATCGGGGATCGGGGATCGGGGATCGGGGATCGGGGATAGGTTATGGATCGGTTAGGGATCGGCTATAATCTACCCTAACCCTGAATTTCGATGTCTCTAACGATTCCGTTTTGAACCCGTGCAAGGAAAGAGGAGTTGTGGAAACTGGACTGGAGACAAAAGAGAGTGAGAGTGAGAGTGAGAGTGACAGTGACAGTGACAGTGAGGGTATGAGATTGCAGCATTGTTTGATAACGTTTTGTTTCTAACGTTTCTGTAACACATTTCTTGTAAAAACATAAGGCTGTGTTTGGTAACATTTCAAAAAAATGTTTGGAGATTTTGCATTCTATGAAAAAAAAAAAAAAA
>NC_056570.1:23102174-23122894 GCF_013358625.1 Macadamia integrifolia
ACAAATAATGAAAAAAAAAAAAAACTAGAAACGAAAATTGACGGAACGACAAAAGGTAGTTCCATTGTTCCAATTTCATTCAAAAAAAAAATGGCATTTTAACACAAAAACTGAAATTTTTGTTTAAACGTTACCAAACGCAACCTAATTTTTCAGTTCCGATTATGTGTTAAAAACCGTTTTAACATAGAAAATTTTGTGTTTGGTAAACTTGTTTCATAACAGGAAAACAACAACTGAGAAGTTTGGTGAAACTTACTCTAAAACAATTTGTGTAAATAATCAACAATTATAAAAATGCAACTAATTACCATACTAGCATAAATTGGATGTAATTATCGGCAACAATCTTTTTGTCTTTGTTTTCATTTGGGGACCTGATGGATTTTTCAAGGAAGAAAAAAAAAAAACTATTTTTTGATCAAAATGATAAATGGATTCTTGATCTGTATTTTTTGTTTAAACGGATCAAAAAATAAGATTAGGATGAGATCTGAATTTATTGTTCCTTGGTACTCATTTTAAAAACTAATATATGCAATCTCTCCACTATATCAAACCAATAACAATGTAATATTGAAGCTAATAAAGCTTATGAATTTCCTCCTTCAAGCTGGCAACAGTAGTGGTCTCTTCCACCTCCAGTTTTGGGGCTATTTTTTAAATATGGTGGATAGATGGACTCATTTTCTGTTCTCCTAGTTCATTGCAGTTGTCTACTTGCCCAAAATTGACCCCTTTTTTTTTTTTCCCTTTGGTAGACCAACAAGTTTCAAGGGAGGAAGGGGAATTAGACAAGGGGATCCTCTTTCACCTTATCTATTCACCATGGCAATTGAGGGCTTCACTGGAGTTATGTGGAAGCTTGTAGTGGATGGGAATATCACTCTTCTTCCTATATGCAAAGTTGTCCAATTATCCCATCTAATATTTACAGATGATCTCATGATCTTTATAAAGACTGTTAGTGACTCTGTCATAGTTAGTCTGAGGGTTCTAGATGAGTTTGCCTCCTACTATGGGTTGCATCTCAATAGGGCTAAGTCATCTATTATATTAGGGGGTCTTAATCAAGTTAGCAGTATGCAACTCTTGGAATTAACGGGTTTTAAGGAAATCAAGTTATCAATAAGGTACCTTGGGGTCCCTCTTGTTGCAAGAAAGCTTACTCTTGGCGATTGCAACCCTATTATGGACCTAATTCGGAATAAGCTTAAAGGATGGAAAGCAAGAATTCTCTCTTATGCTGGTAGATTACAGTTGCTTTCCTCAGTTATTCAAGGATGATATATATATATTGATCAAGAATTTTTGCCCTACCAGGAAATCTCATAGGCTAAAGTGGAATCCATCTTTTATAATTTTTTTATGGTCTGGTCCTTCTCTGGAGAAGAAGATGCATTATATCTCCTAGGATGCTATATAACATGAGATCATCTGCAAAGCGTGTCAAGGAGATGAATGTTGCTAGTATTATAAAACAAATATAGTGGATTGATTTTCATAGGAAGAGCATATGGGTGAAGTGGATTTACAAGGAGTATCTGAAGAAGGATACTATTTGGATTGTGATGGCTACTAGTGATGCTAATTGGGTTTGGAGGAAGATTCTGAATTATAGGGATAAAATTGAAGATTTTATTATGCATGTTATTGGGAATGGAAGATCCATTAAGCTATGGTTGGATAATTGGCATCCAAGGGGTATTCTCATTAAAAGATTTGGAAATATGATAAGGTATGATACTAGATTATCTCATCTTGCTATAGTGGAAGAAATATTAAGAAATGGAGAATGGCACATACTCCGGCTATATCAGTAGATCTCATGGAAGCTTGGGGAGGTCTTCAATCTATCCCTAGACTCCACTATGCCGAAGAGGACTTAGTGGTGTGGAAATGAGATCCTACGGGAGTCTTTACAACCAAATCAACATGGGAGGTAGTTAGAAAGAAAAATATGAAGATATGTCGGAAGAAATCTGTTTGGTTTGAAGGCAATATTCTAAGGCATCCCTTCACAATATGGAGGCGTTTAGTTGATGCTCTTCCAACAAATGACCAACTCATTAAGAAAAGAATTAATGTTAGTTCTCAATGCATTTTCTACTAGGTAGGTATGGAAAGTACAAATCATTTATTCTTTGAATGTCCATTTACATTTGCTATATAGGGGGAGATAGCATCACTATGTAATCAAAATAGGAAGAACTATGCAAGTGTCATGGACATTGCATTATGGGTAATAAATGAATTTCATGATGGTGATCCTTTAAAAGGTGTTGGGAAGTTAGCTTTTTGTACCACAGTGCAACACATTTGGCAAGAAATAAACTTTAGGACTTTCAAATCTAAAGTTCGAACCAGATCACGGATTGTGGAAGCCATAGTTTCAGAAGTAAAGATAAAATGTTCTATAATGAACTTTGTGGCTGAATGTAATCTTAGGAATCAGTTTTTAATAACAAGTTGGGGAATCCAAGTTACTTGGAAACCAGTATTCCCCAGACCTTATTCCTGGTTCATGACCCCCAAGAATTTGGCAGCCTTGCATTGTGATTGTTCCCTTACACAAGATAGAGCTTCATATGGAGGGCTGGTCCGAGACAGGATGGGGAGACCACCCTTGTGGCTTTTGTTGGTCTTGGAGAGACTGACAATATTCTAGCTATTCTCAGGGGAATTACCATATGTGTGGAAAGAAACATCATGGAGGTGTCTATTCGGTCAAATTATAAGTTGGTTGTAGACATGTTAAATGGGATTGTAGAAGGGCCTTGGGAAACTAGAGTGATAAAAAGAAAGATTTTGTAAATCTCAAGATCCTTAGCAAGGAAGAAGTTCAAGCATGCATGGAGAGAGATGAATAAGCCTGCTGATTTTTTGGCATCATATGCAACATCTTAAGGAGAGATTATTATTCAGCCTCATGATTTCTCACATTAATCCCACAGTACGAAAAAAGGGAAACAAATATCAATATCATCTTTGTCTCTTCATCGTTGGTGATTTAGAAAAAACTATGCTTACTTTTATAATCGTCCATGCGCCCCCCCTAGAAAAATATTTTTGTGCACCATTTCGGTAGATTATTTTTCCATTATGATTACGATGAACCTATATATGCAAGCAAACACTTTCAGTCTACCTATCCATCAAATTTCAAGCCCACATGATTTTTGCAGTTTACTAATTCTGAAAGTGAAAACTAGTATTATGGGTAAAGAAGGAACAACAAAGTTTTATGTTACCACCTTATCATAATAAATCAATAGTACCCCTAGGTTGTATCCAAAAAAAAAAAAAAAATTTGTAACCCTAGGAATCCCATGAATTAAGTTAGAAGAAATGCCATTGGCCTCTATTATATTTTGGTATATTAACCATTAATCACGATAGTTTATTTTTTTATGTTTTTATTTGTCAATGAGGAGAAATTTATAAAGAAAACTAAGGAACAAAAATACTCTTTACAATCTCTGTCTTAATAGTATGTAATTTAGATGACCATACTGAAGTAGTTATATTGTGAGCTAGACTTACTAGCATTACATTAACTTTTTAATTTTGAACAACTGAAGGGATTTAAAGAGTTACGACTCTTCTATTTAGATATTTCCATCAAAATTATAGATCACATATAAAGGGATTTAAGAGTCATTGCTTGAGAATTCAGAGCATTGAGAATACTATGAGGTATGAGAGCAATTCTTGCTCAGACAATGGAGCTTTTATGAATATTAATCTATAGGTCAATCACATATTTAAAAAAAGAATTATATATTTAATAGTCAAGATATTTTTTGTTTTTATGAGTCTAGGGTAAATTAAGTAATCATAAAAAAAAAAAAAACTTAAGTAAAGGTGTAAATCTCACAATTATAATTTATCGAAAGAAATATTTTTCTTTTATAGACGCAAGCATTTTAGAGAAAACTTTCATAATAATTAAAAATAAGTAATGAGAAGAAGGGAAAAAATTGGCTGCTACTTGGGTTGAAGCCAAGTAGTTGCAAGCTTGCAACCCCTGTTAGCAGCCAAAGAAATAGAATAATTTCCTTCTCCTTAGGGGTTCGTAAATATCCTATTTGGTTTTAGTATTTTCCATAATGGCCTTTAAGATTCTATTTATTCAGCTGCCCATGGCTGCAATCCGAGCAACAGTTAAATTTCATTTGAGAAATAGGGTCTGTCTAGCACCTCCTTTTTTTTTTCCCAATAAAAGTATAACGCATCCTCAAAAGTGCAAAATGGGTAAAAACATTTTTTTTTTTTTTTTAAATGGTAAGGGGTAAAAGAACTAAATTTTGAATCATCCTTTGGAGGGGGTTTGTTACAAGCTTGTATATGTATTGAACATAAATTTCTTGGTGAATCGATTATTGGCACTCTTCATAGTTAGATTTATTTAAAATAGAGAACGCTACCTACTAGTAGGGGTGTCAATTCCAAGCTAGCATCGGTAGGCTCAATCGAGCCCGACACATTTATGGTCCAACTTGAACCAACCCGATTAATAAATGTGTCGGGCCTAAATCCGGCCAGTTTATAAATAGATAGTACACGGTGTAAGGGGGTAAGCCCGATGTGCCTCCCGACCGGCCCAATCCGTTTACAAGCCCGACTCAAATCAACACGTTTAGCCCGACTCGGACCAGCACTTTTAGCCCGACCATTTGTATATGTATTTTGATTTTTTTTGGATAGAATATGATATATATTGGTATTTTATCAATTATTAACTATAATTAAGTGTAATATATTTCCAAAATTGTTGATAATTTAACAAAATAAATTAAAGTATCTTAAAATCTAAGAAAAGTAAAAGACCGTTTAAGGCCCATGTAAAACTTTATTGGTTACATTACCCCGTTTAAGACTTGATTAGCCTGATTATGAGAAGCTCAATTAAAGCCCGAACCTGACCAAGCCGGACATGACACCGATCGAGACCGACTCATTCCTTAAATAGGTAGGTCATGGTCCGAGGACATAGGCCCGCTAGGCCCGACCGATTGACACCCCTACCTACTGACATAGATACACGCCAAACGTTGGCGGCAGGCTGCACAAGAGCATCTTTTTTATTTTATTTTTTATTTTTTTATTTGATGAATAAAGTAAGCATTAGTATGCATGCGTAGAAAGGTGAGCTATTTGCGAGCCACTAAAGCAAGCATAGCTATTGTTATAGGAGTGAATAGAAAAGGATGTTCTCTATAGCAAGCGGACGGTATTGTATTGTCGAAAACTTTCGATTGTCCCCTCATGTAAGCGAATCGACGATAAAAGGGAATTAGAAAAGTCATGCTTTTCTCATATGCTCCCAAGACCGGTCTCCATTTAGTGGTCTACGAGAGGCTTGCTTGTTAAAGCAAGGTGGGTTTGTGATCAGGCTATTTTTCTTACCTCAATCTATAGTATCGGAAGCTCAGAACCCATTTGTTAGAACTAGCTGTTGAAATAAGAGATTACTATAATATACGGAATGCTAACAGGCGATAGCCATGAACTAAAAAAAATTCATTTTCGTGAAAATTTTAAAAAGAGTCAGTCAGAATACATAGGTGGCATTCTACCGAAAACAAAAGAATGCAGAGGTGATATATACATGGTGTGTTTTACCAAAAAAAAAAAATATACATGTTATGAGCTGTGTAGTTTCGGTCTCAGATCGGTATAGAGTCTATGGACTAAAGGTAGTTTTTTTAATTTCAAGACGAACGGTAAAATTGTAAAAAAAAAAAATATATATATATATATATTTTAAAGGAAAATAAAGGGCAAAACCGTCTAATCAGCGCCGATCAATATTGGTTCGGTTTTTGGGTGTCACGACTCACGATCCGATGCCGTTTACTTACCATGTGCATATTACCCATATATATCTTCTCTAAAGCTGGGAAGGGTCCACACATTTTGCGGTTGGTGGGCCAGTGAGAGTCGTCGGTGCACGGTCATCTACTCGTTTCTGTTGTCGTTGTTTCATCCTTCTTATCCCCGTTTTCTCTCTCTCTCTCCCTCTCTCCCTCTCTCCGTGAAGCCTGACATTTTAGTTGGAGCTCGAGATCAGAGAGCTTCCACCTGAATTTTATCCGCAGGAACTTTGATCCTATTTCTATTTCTCATGAGTTCAGGTATTGCTTCACAACTGGCAAAAAGTTCCCTTTTAATTTTAATGGCATTCGGTGATTTTCCCTGTTCGAAATTCTTGTACATCTTCATTAGTTTCATTCACAAGCACTCGAATTTCTATCCAAAAGCTTAGGTTTCCATGATTTCTATCTGTTATTTTAAAGATTGGAATCAGTTTCGTCTCTTTTGCCCACCTGGGCTTCTTGCTATTACATGAATTTAGTTGAGAATTTACATGGGTTTCTAGAGAATTCGTCATATCTGACTTCAATTCCTGTGGAGATTACATTCCGTTTTAGTTGTTAGGATGTTTTATTTCGTTTTTAATTCGTGTTTTCTTTCTTTTTTGATATTTGTATTGTAATTTGTTAATCTTTTGCAGACTTTGGCTTGTCAGTTCCACCAGAACTGGAATCGGCTTCTCGTATGAGAACCGTGCAGTTTTTTATTACACAAAGACCTTGGCTTGGTATGTAACATGTGCTTTTTCAATTTGTCAACCTTTTATTTATCGTATCTCTTTTTCCGTCTTGATGAATGCTGTAGAGCAGTCAAAATGAAATTTGATGCCCATTAGTGCTCTTAGTTTTTCTGTGGAAGAGAGCTGTTTAATTATTTGTCTTCTGGGATTCTGTTTCAGATCTTTATGGAAAGAGAGTTAGACCTGTTGCTCCTTTCGGAAGTGCAAGTAGTAAACCATTTGTTGATCCGGCACTCATTCACCGTTGCTTGCCTGATGAACTACTCTTTGAGGTACCGAGCACACTACTTTGAGCCATTAATGCTAGTTTTCTGACCGAGACAGGCCTTGATTTTGTTTGGGTGGAGAAAAGCCTGATGCGTGCTTTTGGGTGGATAGCAGACTTTTTTTCGTTATCCTTATTCTTTTGGCAGCGATGCCAAATAAAATTTTCCAACTGTGAACCATTCTTTGTAGGCCTTGGGGTATTCGAACGAAACACAAATCTAAGGTTTCAGTGTTACGACAATTGTAGTACCTCCAAAGGAATTCAGCACTTGAACTTCAGATGTTTGCAGGGAATACTAGGGTATTCCTTGAACAACAATTGCACAAGAAGAACATTTTCTCTCAATAGGGTTCCAAATCCTAATTAAGTAATAATGGAGAAGACAAATATGGAGAGGGAGGGAGGGAGGGAGGGAGGGAAACCCTAATTTTCAAAAGCCTATTTCTCTCACCCCTTAACTGTTATTTTAGTAATATTGAGATCCATTTTTCTTCTAGCATTCTACAAGCCAAGTGGTGGGATCCTATAAGGTGATCAAACTAGGTTGCCTTATATGAGTCTAACCCTACTTTGAATATAATTAATTAATTTAAAATATAACCTTTAATTAGTAAACAAACCATTTACTCAGAAGTGCACCCTTAGATGCATATAATTTAAACCTCTTTTAAGTGATATATAAGTACATTTTAGTCTCTCCACTTAACAATATCGCATGACGGGTTTATGGGCATGGATTGAATCTCCGCCAAAAACTTTAATCCGTCTGAACAATTTATACAGAGAATGTTGACTATAGATTGGACATAAAACATTTACAAAAAATTTCTTATATAATCATTAACTAATAATATTATTTTAAATGCATTTGTAAATTGTTTACAAAACTGTCAGCACTTTGAAATTTTGTTCAATCACAGTCAGATAACTCTCTCAAGATATTCACCCTACTTGAGAAGTGGAGTCCCTATTGAGCATCTCTTCCATTCACTTATGGATATTGTGAATCTAACACATTGATATATAGGTAGTGTAGGCATTCGTCTACCTTTGGTAGATCAAAACGCACAAAGTCCATTTGCAATAGTAAGGACATCTTATTATGGGTACCAAAATAACTATCAAAGAGAGTTTCGTTGCTTAAACAACTAACGGAAGTCCGTGCAAGACTTTCATGGCGAACCAGTTTGATACACATGCAATATGAATACTCACATTTACATTTTGGATTCACATTCTGAAAATATACCATGTCACAACCTATGAACATAATGTGTCCCTAGTTGTGAACATTTTAATGTATTAGCATATAACTTTAGGACAACCAATAATGCTTAAAATAATAATGCAAAATCAATTTAGTTTAAACACCTGAAATTGGGTTTGACGGACCCATATATCCAACATATTTGATGTTGAAGGGTGAGCATTTGATGGACATCCTTGAGGAAATCATTTTTCAAATAAAGGGACCACAATTCAGTTAGAATCCATCTGTTCGTTGACATATTTTTGTGGTCCCATAATTGAAGTTGAGCTGGCTGTAAAGTTAGAATTGTAGAGTGTTTGCTTCACTGAAGCTTTATTTGGGACTATTGGTTTTATTTTCACTATTGCTCTTGGATACTGTAAAACCAGTGGCTTGTTAGGTTCTGCTGACTTAGAAAATCCATTTGCCCTATATTTAGGTAAATTATCATTTATGTGCACAGATCATTTGTGAGTTCAGACCTGCTAATCTGTTTCCTTGTTCACTAGCATAGTTAAAAATTGTGGAATTTTAAATCGTTGGCAAGTTTCCGACTCTGTTCTTCAGAGGATATGTTATGTTTATATGCTAATTTTTTTTTCCCTGTTATGAATTTCATATTTAGGTTTTTGCGAGAATGAGTCCTTACAGCTTGGGGAGAGCAGCATGTGTTTGCCGAAAATGGAGATACACAATTCGTAATCCAGTTTTTTGGCGAAATGCATGCTTAAAGGCTTGGCAGGTAATCTGAATTTTCTTGTATGTCGTGAACTTACTCCCATTGGATTTGAATGTAAATGTTTTTGGATGTTCGGAGTTGGAAACTCCAGTGAATAAGGTTCTCTAAATTCTTATCAAAAAATAGTTGTCAAGGTCACCTAGACGACTTGTTGGTATGGCCTTGGTTTTTCCCCCCCCTCGAACGCCTCAGGTTGCCTAGCCGCCTTGACAACTATGATCAACAATCTTGGGTTTATTCAAAAATGATTTGCAATTTAGAGTTCATGGATGAGGAGTAATTCCAACCATAGTTGGCACGGTGCCAAGGCGAACCAAGGCTTGGAGGGCTGTCTAAGCGCTTAGGCGCATGCCTTAAGGCGTACAAGGCGACCAAGTGTTTTTTATTTTCTATATTTTCTCACATTATTGAGTAAGCTACATACACCTTGTATCATAAATCAATATTAAGCCACATTAAGTCACTAAAAATCAACATGTAGCCACATCAAATCATAAAAAATCAACACTAAGTCGCATTATGTCATAAAAAATAATATTTAGAGAAATGCTTTTGTTACATAATAAGTTTGATTGGTCAAATGATTTTATACATGAGACTTTTTGTATTAGGTATAACATAAAACTAGCTGTCCAACAAGTTTAAGGTTACTTAAATCTGAGTTGTAATGACAAAGCTATGCTCCGATCAAACTTATTTTAAAATGCGCGAATGCTGTTAAAATCTCATGAATGAAAATAATTTTATGGATATCAAAACAAAAGATTATTTTACTGGACTTTTGGTTTTTAGTAATGTTTAACTTGATAGGATTTATAAAATTTTCATAATTGAGAAAAACCCTAGCATTTAAAAGTTGAAAATCGCCCCTATAACCAAAATCTAGTTTTTGTTATTGGACTAGGGGGTTGACTTTTTATCCTTTTGAAATTTGATTTTCAAACTATTTTTATTGGATTCAAATAGGGGGTATTTTCTTATTTATGAATAATATTTTAAGTAAAAATTACTTAAATGACATTTGGCATAAATAAGTGTCAAAACACAAGGCGACATGTACTGCAATAAGGCAATTGTCGCCTAGGCTCCAGGGAAACTGCTTGGACTCCAAGTCGTCGCCTTGGCAATGCCTTGACAATTATGATTCTAACACTGCTATAAAGCTCAACTCTACAAATTTAGGTGATTGTTTGATTGTGGGAATTCATATGGAGGAGATGATGTAGGTAACTTTCGTGATGTGTAGAAAATCTACCTTTTGCAACATAGATTGAGTAAAGCAACTGCAGTCTGGACTCTGAAGATCTAGATATCGATAAATGTTTCATAAGCTGAAATCAAATCTTGTTTGTATGAAGCTCTCCGGACCAGTGGAAAATTACAGGATTCTACAGTCCAGATATGAAGGTTCTTGGAGGAAGATGTGGATTTTAAGACCAAGGATCCGTACTGATGGTAAGGTTTGGTGGCTGATATTGATTTTTTTTTTTTTTGAATTTTGGGCCTAATGCATTTCCATGGCTTTCCAGTGTAGCTTCACTTATATTTGTTGCTTTTGGTCTTCCAATAAGTATTTAATAAATTTCTATTTCATAAAGAACTAGATTTTAAAAAATTTATAAATAAAGGGACAGATTTTCATCACGGTCGTGTATGATAAACGGTCAACACTTCAGTCGTCATATAGTCGCACTAGAATTGAGTATTACCATCCAACGACTAAAGTGTTTACCGTGTTCATGCATGGTCGTGTATTAAATCTTTCACCATAAATGAAGACTAGGAAAACAAAAGAAAAAGAGCAGAAAGGACTTTCAGTAAGGTTCCTATTATACATTTGGAGGCAAATTGAAATAATCAACTGCCGAGTATTGGCTATGCTTGGTGTTTTATGAGTTTGTCTGTAGAAGGATGCTGTACGTGTGAGCAGATATTGACATTTGAGTCTGTTACTCTATTTTGTCGATCATCCACACCCACACATATCTTGACTCGGAACCTGTACTCTATATTCTACTGATCCATAGAGATTCCCTATATTCAGGAAATGAATTATATTATTTGTTATTTTATTATGCTGTTTCTAGAATTTTGTGGGCTGCAAGGACTTAAATATCTTGGAATGGGAAAACAGGATTTGAATAGCTGACCCCAACAGGATCAGGGCTTATTAAGTTATGTGGAGTTTTGAGGGTTAGATTTTTTGCAATAGCTAATGTGCTTTTTCCAGTGTTTTCTTGTGATTTTTCAGTCTTGTTTGGAATAAATTTTGAGAATGGCTTGTTCACTTGCTTATTTTATTTTATCACTTTAGTGTTTCATCCTCCATTTGTTGATATTTTCTTGATCCCATTCAAGCAAATTTACGCCCCTTATTTCTTATTCATTAGGTTTTCTCATTTATTTCATTTATCTTCAGTTTTACAGTTTGTTAGGAGTATGTATGAACTTATTTCTCCTTTTCCCTTGCCACTTGAAGGCCTTTATGTGAGCAGGAACACATACATTCGTGCAGGAATTGCAGAGTGGAAGGTTACCAACCCTGTTCATGTGGTATGCTGCATTTTAATTCCTCATATACATTTTCTTAATAACAATTGACTTCAGTAATAGTTGGGCTGATTGCATATCAAGGAAAATTGTCGTGTTTCAATTGTTTGTAATGATTCAATGATAGCATAAATATAGGATTCTCCCAATTCTTCTTCTTTCTATGTTCAAGATAAGACTATTGAAAGGTCTGGACACTACATTGACAAAGTGTATTTTGGGGTAAAAAATTCTTTGTATTAGTAATATACTAACATAACGAGGCTTCTTTAGGATTCAACTCTCATGCTGTATATTCACCCGAAAAAACAAAAACTCTCAAGCTACCAGTGCTTAGATCACTAAGGTACACCTCTATAATGATTTTATAAATCCTTCTTTGTTTCTTTCTAACATTATTATTAAATAATAAAGGGATAATCTTATACTGTAATTAAGAAAATGATAAAAAAGACATGCTAGTGATGGGCTGTGCAATGACGATTGATATAATTTCCCCATTCTGCATAAGGAACATCACATCCTGACCACCTTAAATTCTGCTCAAATAGAAGATCAAGAGAAAAGGAAGCTCAACACCCAATCAACCTCCCTATCAAATGGGACTTTTTTTCCTTGAATTGTTTAGTTCCAGATAATCAGTACAGTTGAGAATGCGGCAAATTCCAAAATATCCAACATCTTCTGGAGAATGCTCCCTCCTGCCATCATTCAATTAGTGTTGTGATTCTGTGAGAAGCAACCTGCAACACTTTCGAACCTTATGAAGAATTGTGCAACAATAAATCAGAGACTGATCTTGAGGGTTAATTCTCCAGGATGCACATGTTGGGGATGATGAACTTTTTGATTTATCCTATCACAAGCCAGTCTACTCCATCCCTTCTTAGTTTATCATCTCCACAGACCACATTATATTTTAGAAGGGGAATAGGATATCCCAATTAATATCTCCTCTAATCAGTGTAAGGACTAGCTATGCTTTACAAGATCCACAAAGAAATAGCTATATAAAAGGGGAAAAAGAAGGAAGTGAACTCCTCTATATAAAGAATTACCTGAAGAGAAAAATAAAAAGGATTTCTACTCGTGATTTCTGAAGAGCTTATCTCATCAATTACTTCACATCTAGTGGCCCAAAAGTCAGAAATCCATGGTTCTAGAAGAGTGGCCCCACATGCTAGCTTTGCATGTATTCTAAAAGGCCCTGCACTTTCTTTCAATTCTAAGAGATCAAGTTATAGCTATCTGAAGGAGATAAGGTAAAGCTGTGACAATTGGGGCCCCAAGTTAGGGAGGCATACATGATGGCCAGTAACTTTTCTGGAAGTACCCAATTTACACCCACACCCAAACAGATGTTGCCGGGACTTCATTGGCAAAATACCAATTTAGAAGATGATTAACAGATACTGCACCTCTTCAGTCTAGAAGACAAGTGCATGGGCTGCCAATCCACAAATTCTGTATTCAAGTACACCTTGTTGATATCTAAGTACTCTTTGTTCATGGCCGTCTTCAAAAGAATTGCTCAGAGCACAATAAATGCTTCCGAAGAAGGTTCTAGACTTCTAATATGCGGGCCTACTTCCACCCTTGTCTTTTTAGAGTTGTATGATAATAGTTGGAGGCTTTCTTTCATCCTTTTTGTTGCATGCCATCCAGTGGATGCAAGATTTTTTATATAGCCTTCAACAACTCAAAAGGAGAAGCATTGAAAAGAATAGATCACCCTTGTTCTCTTAATTGAAAAGAATAGGAGCTGCCACTGCAAACATCTTTAAACTTTGCAATCCCTTTATACATTGTTGATGATGTTGAGTCCATCTCATAAGAAACTCATAAAGGATTCAAGTTCTCAATCACGCAAATTATTGCAAAATCCAGGGACTGACTGTCATTTATCATGGAGCTCCCCAATCGAAGATCTTTTTGCACCAAAGTTGAGTTTGTTGGAAATTAGATTGCTTTAGCTTTTAAGTGACTATGAGCTAAGAGTTACATATCAGTAGCCCAAGAAATTCTTCTATGATTCGATGGATGTTTGAATTGATGAGTGTTGGAGACTCTTGCTCTGCTACCTTATATGACATGGATATGGTAATTCATTCAAAAGTATTATTTAATATTAAAAATTGATATGTATAATGAATTGCATTATATTTATATCTACTTCTGCAATATGAATAAGTAGATTTTGTATTTGCCTTGGTAAATTTTTCTATCAGAGAAGATGAAATTCATGTAGTGTGCTTGATGTTCAGTATGTCATACAACCAAGGATAAAGAAGAAGAGGAAACATACTAGTGTCGTTCGAGAATTGGTGGAATGTCAGAATCCCATGCATGTTTAACACAAACATTACTCCCTTTTAAGAGAGTTTACGTGACACTAGTTAATTTGTACCTTGTGCTGTGCATTCATTGACTTCCAAAATGTGAAAATCTCTGGAAATATGTTATTTATAAGGGTGGGAAGTAGAAAATTGAGAGTTATACTCAGTAAAACTCAATCAAGATTGTTTTAGGACCATATACAAAATGGTTTCTTGGTCTGGATGGTGACATGTATTGGTGAACCCATAACACATTGCTTGGACATGTCCATTGCATTGTGCTTCTGTAGGCACTTGTCATCCTACTAGATAACTTTAAAAAGAACTCCCTTCAAAATGTTATAGGTCATGATTTGTGAATAGATCCTTATGTGTGTAATTTTCTAATACACTTGTGAGAATATTGTACCAGTCACTGCAAGTTGCAGGTTTAGTTGCTTAGAATGAGCTTCAGAATAGGTTCAGTATTTGTCAATAAAGAAAGAAGTAGGGGATGTCTGAAACTGGTATTTGTTCACTGTTTTCTCATAATGTCAATTCTTCATGAATTAATATTTTTTCACTGTACGATTATAGGTCTGCTATTTCCGGTACATCCGATTTTTCCCTTCTGGAAGGTTCCTTTACAAGGTTCTCACCATAACCTGTTTGCTTTAATTGAGATTCTTAGAAGATCTTACTATGATGACCTAATTGCTTTTTTTTTTTTCTTTCTTTTAATTTGAATCATTAGAATTCTTCTCAAAAAGTGAAAGATGTGGTGAAATGCATGAACTTCCGTGCATCTAAAGCCGACTGTGTTTTTAGTGGCCGCTGTACATTGTCTGATGACAAGGTTTGAGCTTTATTGCTGCTCTGTAGTTGGCAACCTATTTCCCCAACTATATATTTTTTTTTCCTTGGAAGAAGTTTCCCTTTTATATTTTATTTACTTAATCTATTGTCAGATAGAGATTGTTGACAGTGATTGCATCTTTTAATGTCAACATCTCTGCACTCTGCAGTTAGTGGATAAATTGATTGATTCTTACAGAACTTCAATCGTTCTCTAGTATTTACTGGTCACATTTTCCCTTCATTTGCAGGTTGAAGCTGCTCTCTTGTACCCAGGCTTGCGCCCAACTGTTTTGAGAATCCGCTTAAGGTTTGACATAGCTCAGCTGGAATTGTTGTATGCCATATTTTATGCTTAAGTTAGGGGGGTATATATATGTACTTTGATTTACAGGATAAATCATGCTATTCCTCCTACAATCCAACAGTTGCCAGGCTTTTAGGAATGAAATGCATTCATGGAACCTTGTATTCTTCTGTAATTTAGCACATGAGCTGATTGGCCAATTTAACAGGTTGCGAGGAACAATACCAGGAGCCAACAATCGGATGGATCTCCTTTCACTTGTTACAAGTGGTGTGAATGATAATGAAATTAATGGCCATGATAATGAAGACATGCTTGGTGTGGTTGAGGGTTGGCAAGATGACGAGACCCACAACCCTGATGTACCTGCAGTCTCACACAAGAGAGGAATGACCCCATTCGTTTTTGTTCCATTTGAAGAGGTATATTTCTTAATTATCTCATTTTTTTTTTTTTTTTGGATGATTAAAATTCATTACCAAAGCAGAAGAAAAAATATACAGCCCCTAAAGAGGGCAGGGGAAAGAAAAGCAAAACCCCACTCAAGTGGAGGGTCTACTCTTGATGATGGAACTAGAGAGTTCCCAGGAGTTTACAATATGGTAGTTTTTAGGGGTGGGGCTACAATTGGAGGGTCTGTGAATACTCTCCAAACCGTGAAGCTGTGGCGGGGGATGTGATGCTTGAACCATATGAGCTTGTGCCAAGGGGAGGGTTGACCATGATTTCTGACAAACTCCCAAGAAGCCTTTGAAGAGAAGAGCTTGGAGGAGGAGGGCAGCCAAAGAATAGAGTCTTGACTATGCCTTTGAGACTCCTAGAGTACCGGCAAGGAGCTCCAAATGTCATCAAGCAGGGGGTGGATTGAGGTGGGGGGGGGGGACCAATTGCCAGAGGATAAAATATCAGCCACAAGAGCTTGCTTGGTCAGATTGGAACTATAAATAGTTCTGGCACCTATGATACGATAAAGAATTGCTCTGGGGTGCCAGGGGTCAAGCCAAAGAGAAGTGTTAGCCTTATCACCTAGTCGGATGGAAATGGTTGTGGAGATGGTGGGATAAATAGCAATGATGTTTCTCTAGATCCAAGAAGCATCTGAATGGCATTTCACTGTCAAAAAAGAATCAGAACGGGGAAGAGTCTTGTAGATCCAGTTAATCCATATGCTCCTTCTTTTTTTTAGACAATTTTCCAATCAAGCTTGATGATACCCGCCAAGTTAATATCCTTGATTCGTCTCAATCCTAATCCCCCTCCACTTTAGGAAGACAGACTGCTGCCCAACTGACAGGATGGAGAAATCTCAAGCAATCACATCCTTTCTAATGGAAAGAGGCAAACATCGATTCAAGCTTGGAGATGATGGTTTTTGGCAGCCCATAAATTCTAGACCAATAGATGTAAGAAGCTATTTGATGAGCTGAAGGTGCCCCACAAAGGAGAGAAGCTTACCTTTCCATAGTTGGAGATGCTTCTTGATGAGGTCAAGCATAGGGGTATAATGATGAGCTGAGAGCCTAGCGTAAATGGGGGGCAACCCCAAATACTTAATCGGAAGGAGGCCCAAGGAGAATCCAGTCTGCTCAAGGAGGGAGGCTTTGGAAGAGTCAAGAATCCCAGCCAAGAAGATGAGAGACTTTGCAGGACTGATGCGAAGTCTAGACAGTGGCAAATTGGTTCAAGTAGTGCATAATGGCTTCAATAGAGAAAGTGTCTGCTTTGGAGAATATCATCAAGTCATCTACAAAGATATGATGAGTTAAATTGACAACGTAGCACTTAGGGGTGGGGGAGATGAGGTGCTTATCAGTAGCCACTTAAAGGCTTCTAGAGAGAGCTTCGATTGCCAGGCAAAAAATGTATGGGGAAAGTGGACATCCCTGTCTAATTCCCACATATGAGGAGAAATACCCAGTCGGTCTGCCATTCACCAAGACAGAGAAGCGGGGAGAGGCAATGCAGTGTTGAACCCAATTGGAAAAAGTTGGCGGGAAAACCATAATGTTGAGGACCGAGATGATATAATCCCATCTGATGGAGTCAAATGCCTTGTGTATATCAATCTTCATAAGAGAAGTAGGAGAGTGGGATTTTCTGTCAAACCCTCTGATAATCTCATGGCAAAGGATAAAATTATCCTCAATGCTTCTCCCAGGGATGAAGGCCAATTGGTTGTTGCTCACAAGTGAATCAATCACATTGAGCAGAGATGTTTCCAAAGGAGTTTGTATTCTATTCTTTAAGTGCATCTTTTACATTCCTCAGCTTTCTTGCCAAAGTAAGAATGGGCATGAACAGGCTTTGACCAAGCTTCCTAGATAGTGGACGGATAGTCCGGATGGGAAGTCCACATATCAAAGAATTTAAAAGGTTTAGGGCTAAAAGAGGTGTATGGTTGGACAAGTAGGGAGATAGGGCTATGATCAGAGATGTTTGGGGTTTCAAAGGAGGCATGGGAAGAGGGGAAGGCTGTGAGCTAGGCTTCGTTGACTAGAACTCTGTCAAGTTTACAAGCAATACGGGCATTTCTGGATCTCTTGTTAATTCCAGGAGAATTTGATACTAGACCACCGAAGGTCATCAACTGCTATGTCATCAATGCAGGAATTAAAAACATCCATATTGGTAGTGTCAAGAGAGCCACCTCCCAATTTCTTATGGCCGAATCTGAACACGTTGAAGTCTCCACATATCCCCAAGGCTGGGAGCCAACTTGGTTGGTAATTTGCCTGAGGTCAGACCAAAGAGCACCCCTATCGAAAATCCGATTAAAAGCATAGATGGATGTAAGTAAAAAGGAGCTGCTACAGGCCAAGTTAGAAATGGAAAGGTGGAGGATTTGATTAGAGAAGGAAAGGAGGGAAACATTTAGCTTGGAGTGGTCCCATTGGAAGCAAATGTGGCCATTAGGGTGGGAGGAGTGGTTGGTCAAGAACGACCAGCCCGGGGCAATAGTAGCAGCAATTCGGGAGGAGGATTCTTTGGTATGGGATTCCAAAAGACAACAAAAAGAGGATTGAAGCTCTTCAATAAAATGGCGCACCGCCGCATGCTTATGAGGGGCATTTAGGCCCCTAGTGTTCCATATTAGACCTTGGGACATTAGGCAAGGTGTAAGGGAGGCGGAAAATTCTCTCCAGAGGAGGAGGTAGTAGTCTCAGAGGCATGCCGGGATCTACTTCTGCAGTGATAGGACCTTGGGGTGGAGGAAGTGGAAGGGTTTGGCAATAGAGGGGCAGTTAGCTGATGTTTCGGCTTGGACGTAAGAGGTTTTTTCATTCTTGACATTGCAAGTCTTGGACACAGCAAGGGTGGAGGTCGTGGCGGGTAGAGAAGGAGGGTCCAAGTGGGTTAATACAAGGCCCGGATCCACAACAGACGAAACTAGATCAATAGGTAGTGAAGAAGGGAAGTGGTTGTGGGCCTGAGAAGTGGAAGGCCTATGGTAGAGGCTCGGTGGGATGGGCTAAAGGAATAAAAGGAGAGATGGGCCTGGGAGGACAAGATTGGGAGTTAGGTGTCTCAGAAAAGGCGGGGCCCATAGGGATGGCTAGCGCAAGAGGGTTGTGGACACGTTCACTAGTGGCAATGAGAGGGATAAAAGGTATTATCCTTTCAGTGGATGTCATCTTAGAGGAAAGGCAACTACATGAGGGACATTGCGGCTTGGTCTGCATCAGAGTAGAGGGTTGCAAGCCTCGAGATCCAAGGAGGGTTGGATCGACGTTAGTGTCAGGGCATCCTCATTGGAGGAGGAGCCAGAGGAGCCTGAAGAGGCTTCCGAAGAAGAGGTAGAGGACTCAGATTTCTCCGAAGACCCAGAAGAGGTGACTCCTTGCCGACGGAGCTCTAGATGTCACCATCATCACTGTTGTCAGAGCCGACAAGCATAGAGACGTCTTCGATTAGAGTCGCCGAAGTGTCCAAGATGGAGAAATGGTTGTTTCTAGCGGGCAAGACACGTTGGGCTAAAGGCTTTCTGGCAATCGGAGGAGCATCGGTCACTAGGTTCCCATCATCACTTACAGTGGCGGGAAGGTGATGGTTTGGACGGCGATTTCTTCTTCCTCTCGTCTGGGGTTGAAAGGAGGTGCTGTTGCCAGGGCCAAACATAAGGGATCTATCTCTTTGGTGAATGGGACCAATCGGCTCAGTAGGACATTCGCCGACAGGTTTAGGCGACTTAGGTTTCATGGAGCAAGAAGCAGAGTTGTGCCCAAAGACATTGCAGTGGAGGCATTGGGGCGGCTTCCAGTCATAGTGGATGGCCTGCTGGAAGGAGAAGTCGTCTCCATCTTGGATGGAGATGGAAGAGGGGAGGGCTTCCGAGGTGGCTACTTCGACACAATTTCTCGCAAAAGCCAAACGATCTTTCCTATTGGTTCTGGCATTTGAGTAGATGGGGGTGCCAAGAATAGAGCCAATGGTACTTAATCCTTTGGAGTACTAGAAGTGGAGAGGGAGCCCAAGGAGGGAGACCCAAATGGGGATGGAGTAGTCAACACGGTTGAGAAGACGCCAATGCTAGGGCCGAAGGAATATTGGGGATCTTGCAGAGATCTTGCCTTACCCCTTTCATCAGAGAAACGGAACATGAAGAAGCTATGGTCAAGAAGCTGACTGTCCACAGTCCCAATCGGTCTCCAGTGTTTTAGGAGGGAGAGCTTGACAAGGTGAAATGGAGGATGTTTTCCAAGAAAGTGTCCAATAAGAGAGTTATCCCAGCGAAAGGCTTCAGAGTCAAGAAGGCCCTTAGGACAGGAAGCGACAAGAGACTTGCCCAGCTTTTTTTGGGGAGGGGGGGACAAAGTGCAGAGGAAGGCCCCTAGGGAGGGTGGGGGCACGAAGAGGGAATGGCGGGAGGAGGTGGGGGAGGAGAAGAGGAGGAAGGGGTGGTGGCGGGGTGAAGGTGATCCGGCGGGAGAGAGGACCCAACCGGAGGAACGGCCATGGCTTTCAATCAGGCTACGTCATCCGGCCAAAGAGAAGTGCAACTCAGAACCAGGATCACTTAAAATTATTCTGCAGGCATTTTTCTCTAAGGTGCCCAACCTTATTCCAGTTATGTATCAATTTTTATCTCACGTCGATCTTTATAAATGTGACAGATATTGACTCATTTATTCATTTCTGAATGCTACTAGTTTATTCTTGTTGTTTTCTTGGACCCAAAGACCAGCATGCTTCTATTCATTTAATCATAGTGTTCTGATTTTGGAATAATTTTGAGTGATATACCCTTATGTTCTCAAATGTGAAATTTTGTGATTTGAATTAAATCTTTTGGGCTCCCTTTAGTCATTTTTCCCAATGAGCTACAAAGCAGTTCTCCAGTTACGACATGCATACAAACTTGGCTTTTAGTTTTCCTTTGTACCTTCTGAAATCAGCAGAACAGTTTTCTGATTTGAATCATATTGGGTCGGTTCACTATGTTCAAAAATTTGCTTCAGCATTCAGTAAGTAGCCAGTGATAAGAATCCATGATCGGAATTTTAGGAATGTTAAGAGGAATTTTTTCTCTTGCCAAAATTAGTTATAATCATATTGTGGTACTATAGGCTACCTTGTGGAATGACATGTCTGGTCTTGTGTGGTACAGGTGGAGGCATCAGTTCTAAATCTTCCTGTTGACAAGATGGATTATTTTGTACCTGGGTGATACTTGAAGCCCTGAAATCCTTTGCTGTAAATATGTATGCTCTGAACATCCTTTACTGTGTTGGTCAAAGGATTAACAATCCTGTTTATCGATTTCTGCAGTACCTGAACCAATACAACGAGCCTTTTCTGTATTGGTCTGGTTTTTTTTTTTTTT
>NC_056570.1:23122943-23133995 GCF_013358625.1 Macadamia integrifolia
TTTTTTTTTTTTTTTTTTCTTTTGCTTCTTCCTGTGTCCCTGGCTTGGCCTTCCATTCATTCTAAAAAAAAATGTATTAAATCAAACCAAGGTTTTTTTTTTTGGGTAAATAAATGATAGAAGGGTTACTGCCTGGGAAGTAAAACCTTGTACTTTCTTAGGCAAAATGATAGAAGGGTCAGTGTGTTAGCTACCTACCTTATCTGTTTACACACAATGAGGGAGTTTGATGGCTATTGTATGAGCTAACCCAATTAGCATATCTAATTCAAACAACACTGTTAAAGTTGGATGATGTGGAAACTTTTTAAAGAAGTTATTTTAATAGATTACAAGAGAGTTATATTACTACAAAGAAATAACTTAGAGATGAGAACGGCAAAGCCAACACCAGAAGGGAATGCTAATGTTATACTAAGAATCAAGGTATTGTGCATGGGATGCTGCTTACCGGAACCTAATTTTAAGTCGATATTTACAAAAATGATATTGATATAAAAAGATATAACCGTGAGGTTATAGTTGATAGAAAAATTTTCTATATTGGTTTCCTCATTTTGTTTTACCTAAATGCCATGGAATATTGTTTTTCCCTTATGGTCATTGTTGTTGCTAATTAAGAAAGTGATATTTGTAGTGGAAGGATACTGATTGGATCAAATATGGCTCTTAGCTATTATCTTATATAAAATAAATGAATATTTTGTTAAGTAATAATGGGAGGAGGCTGGGTATGTTGCCGGCTTTCTTGGATGTAGCGGCTCAACTAATGAGAGAGTGTTAGGTGTGTTGCCAATTTTCTTGGGGCTATTGGTTCAATAAAGGGGAGGGGAGGGTTGGGATGGGATGGGATGGGAGGGGCATAAGGGATTTTCTAAGGGGAGGTGGAGAGATAGTCACAGATCTGAGTGTACTGATTGCATACCCAGCTTTTTACCTTTTTGTTTGTTGCTCCTATGACACTGTTAGATCAAAACTTACAAAATGCCATCGTCTGTGTGGAATAATACTATTTAAGGTGTAAGAGTTGATTCATTCTCAATTTGATAAACTGAGCCTTATATAGTATAATCATAATAAATTACCACATGCAATATTTCTCACCCCCACCCCTAAAAAAGGAAAAGAAAAGTTGAGTTCATGGGCTACCCTGAGAAACCTTTAATCCTACCTGTTCTAGACTTCTCGCCTATTACTCCGTCACACGGTCATCCAATTGTAACACTACCACTTGAACCCTTCAAATTACCATTTTCATTTAAACATTGTTCTAAACCTCCTTGTTGCTCCTAGGAAATTTTCTTTATGGCCAAACGCACTCACTCTTAACGTATCCTTCTCCACCAGGACCAAATCCAGTTCCTGGACACTGTAATTACATATGTTTTCTGAAGTATCTCAATAAACACATCCCAAGAACTTGGACCCAAACATTATATGCGTTTATGCCACCATAAATCTTCATCCCAAGAGTTTCTATCAATATTTTCCCGTTCTCTCTGTATTATTCAATCGCATCGCACAAGGCCTAAAAAAGGGAAAGACACTCCCCACCCCCAAAAAAAAAAAAAACACACACACACACACACACGAAGGTACATGTGCTATTTCATGTCCGATAAATTGCTCATGCATTATGTAAAGGCGATTCAGTTACAATAAAAAAGATCCTTCATAAGCCTGCTGAAGGAAACTGCCTGCAAACACTTCTGGTATTTATTTATTTCTTAAGATACATCCACAACAGTAACTTTCCCAAGGGGAATTAGAAGGGCAGGAAGCTTCCAGCTATGACTACAAATGTATGCAGGTGCATATTTGTACCGTACAGTCGACGAAATGCTTCATAATATATCTTGTGTTTGTAAAACTGAGTTCCATGATGGATTCCGAGGAAGAAATGTGTCCTGCCAAAGGAGAAACATATAAAAATCAACTCACAAGAAACATACAGGGGGAATTCAATATGCAAGGCCAGTCATTCAACAGCTTGTGTATCAAGTATCTTGAGCTGCAGACCCTGAGTGTGTAATGTTGGTGTATTAGAGGGATTCGATGTTATGTGGAGAAGATTTAAGGTAGAGAAGGAAGGAAGATTGAACTTTCATTTAAAGAGTAATTTTTTACTTGGGAAAAACTGCAGTCCATATAGTATTCTGTAAGCAACATCTGGCGTTCTTTTTGACAAAATGCTTATCCAGATCTCTCAACCAAGGACACAGATCTTAGGGTTGTTACTCTCTCTTCAACAGACACTGAAGTCTCTGTCAATCAGTAAAGACGAATACATGTGCTTCTATACACAATTTTGTTTACTATTCTAAACTGGATTTTTGAAATATAAAAAAATTGCCACATGGCAGCCAGAAGGGTTCCAGCTGCCAAGTACATCTTCAGCTGGCCCACAACTTTTGTGGATGTGTTGTTGACCCATCATCCTAATCACAGGTTGATTTTTGATCCGGATCCTCTCGAGCCCCTCCAATGTGCATCCGATGGTCCGGATCCTCTCCAACCCCTCCAGTGCACAACAACAGAGCTTGGGGGGGGGGACTTGCATGCACCCCAAGGCCCTCCTAGCCATCAGATGCGTGCTGGAGGAGCTCGAGAGGATCCAGGCGCTTGATTTCCAGCCCACTCTGATTCCAATTATTAAAAAAAGGGGGGAAAATCACTCCTATTTGAATTGCAGTAACTGTGGAAAAGCCAATACAACATACATGGTAGGCATAAGGTTGGTATAAGCACCAAATTTGGCGTGTTACAAATCCAAGGAACCACCATCCATCCAGTAGTCAGAATACCAAATACAAGTCAACACCCCTCCACCTATTGATTCTTGAAATACTCAATCCTCCCCTTGACTTCTATATCAGATTTATGTATTTCAATGTACTGGTCAAAACCCAAGGAAGGAGAGCACTACAGGAATGGACGGGCAATTTTTTTCCCTTTCTTCTGTAAATAAAAATGAAAGATTTTTTTCCCTCAGCCTAAACGGTGGGTAGTCACCAAGATCTGCCAAGTCGCAAATCATGTGGGTCTGAAATTTATGGACAGAGAGATCCCAAGGTCGTCTGCTCACATGTTAAGTTTCAACCTAATTGGCGTTAGCCATGTGGCAAAAAAATCATAGAAAAATCCACGACAACCAAGAGAGTGCACAGGACTAAAAAGGGTGCATGGAAATACATGGAAGTAGATGGGAAGGTAAATGAATGAATTTGAGGCTGAAACTTGACATGCGGCCTATTTGAACCATTTACTAGGTATCAAACCGTCAGAATCAGCAAATCACTCTTTTATGCAGCAGAATCTTTAGAACAGCTACACCCACCCACCCACCCACCCACCCACCCACCAATTTTTTCCCTTGGTTTGCTGACAATAAGAGTTTTCAACTTTTGATACTGTAATTCAGAAGTCTTAACGACTTCTTTTTTCCTCCTGTATGTCATTTATTCATTTATCATAATGACCTAATAAATGTTCCAGAATCAAGGTTGAAGGGAACTTGAAAGAGAGTCCTAAGTAGTTATGTAGTTATCCCATCTCAGCCAGTTGGCTACGTTCCTACGCTCTTCTAGGAAGTTATAAAGTATTAGATTCTGAGAGTAGTAAATTAAGGAAAATCAAGTAAGTCCTAATCTGCTTGCAATAAGTACTAAGGGATGAAAATGTGGACCACATCATGACAAAGACGTAAATTACCACATTCTTCAATAAGTCATGGTCTTCTTTTGTCTCAATGATGGACTGCGCAAGGAGTCAAGTCACAATCATAGGCAGATCCAGGGGGCAACTGCCCTCCCCGCCCTTTGAAATTTTCATTGCATGATATTATAGGGTTTTTCCAGGGTCATTTCATTTTGTATCTAATTCTTATACTATACCTTACAAGAAGTACTAATCCCTTGACACCTATTTTCTCTACACATTTTAGATCGATAGATTTTGATACCATATTTACAAGGTATTGATCTCCATTTTTCTTCATTTTAGCCTCTCTTTTGTGCTTCTTTATTTCCCTATCGGATCCATGTAGCGACCCCATTTAGTTGGGATAAGGTTATGGTTGATGTCCTCCAAAAAGATCGATCTTACTTGATGGCAAAGAATATATTAATGATCATCTTTTATTGAAAATCTTGCCTGATATAAATGTGATACACTGATACTTTTTATTTTTTACTCAAAATGACACATAACCTAGTGGCAATCTACTGTTTTCTACAGAACCAATATGGAACACCTAAGACCATGATTGGATCATTTGGAATGCCAGGCTTGAATGGTCTGTACCATACCCAAGGACCAAAATCTCCTAAAAACATTGAAATTTTTTTATTGGTGAATATATCATTGGTTCAAACAAGCTAATCACTTAGAACTGTACGAACTGGATGATTGGACCATTAAGCCATGAGGTGTTCAGCCATAAAAGTCATTTTTTCCCCTTCAGAACATTGCTTGTAAAGAGATTTAAAATTTAAAGTTATGATCTCTACCATTGTCTATCAAAAGCTTAATTTTCTTTTTTGTCTCAGAAATATGCTTCTCAAGAGATTCAAAGTTAAGATCTCTACCAATGTATACCAAAAGCTCTAATATCTAACACAGAACCAATTCTTTTCTTACAAACGATACCCTTAAACTATGTACATTATATCCTAAAGTATACACTATGTTAACTCATTAGTCTTTTTGATTGTGGCGTTGGATGGGTGGATTGTCAGATTGTCAATTGCTAATCCTTATGATTGTCTAATATGGTTTTTTAAAACATCTTGCTGCTGATCTATGGTAACTCCCTCCTGGTCGTTGAGCTGATTTACAATCACCCTTATGAGTTTTAGTTTGATTGTTGGGTATGCGCCTGACTCTCCATTCGGCTCAATGATTTCTTTGTTGATATTCAGGAATGGTAACCGATTCAATAAATTCATGTAGTTCCCGAAGGAAATTGATTTGTCTTACTATACAGCTAGAACAGCCCTCACAAATCGTGGATTATAATTTGTTAACGTTTAGTTGGATTGAAGCAATAGCATCATCATTCACTAGAATTCTTTTTCCATTGTAAAAGACCTTATGTCAATTATGTCTACTTCAGCGTAGGATTACTTAGCAATATTTACCAAGCTACAATCAGAAAATCGTATAGGTTCTCCTCACTCAATCCGGTTCCATCAAATGGACACTTGGTAGGTATAAAGCAGACAACAGTCAAGAAGCGTATCAAAACCAGAAGAGGTTAAAAAAAAAAAAAAAAAAAAAAAAAAAAACTCTGCACCAGGCCACAAAAGATAATGATGAAGATTCACAAACCAAATAAACAGAACATGGAATGAAGAGCATATGCACTAAAAACATATATGCATACATAGAATAAACATAAATATCACAGAAAGGGCTAACTGAAAGATAAAACTGATTCACTTCCACGGTAATCAACAGCAAAACCTTCAATTACATAAGGGGAAAACAAGGAGATATTTGAACTTTCAGCCGACAAAAAATAAAATAAAGCCACTAATGCTTCACCTGCAGTAAAATCCACCAAAGGATGATGAAAAAGATTATTCAATAAATCCAAAACCTAAGAGATAACCATCAAATTAATGATCTAATAAAAGCCTCACCGCACAAATGAATAAAACAGACAAAAGGGTTCCGATGACAACTTACAGAGACATAAGAGCAAGTCGGAATAACGGACATGGAGTGGGCTTTCGCGTGATTGAAGGCTGAAACACAGAGATGGGAAGCCAGACCTAGGCCTCTTTTGCTAGACGGAACAAACGTATGAACGATGTCCATCGTTTTCCCACCATTCTTAAGCTCGTATTGTAGGTAAGCCTTCTTGTCTTCTGTCTCAAACCTCTTTTGGCTTTCGTTCCACAAGATCTTTGGAGCCACTGGAGTCACTGCTTCCATCTCTCTCTCTCTCTCTCTCTGGTATTGGTAGAGAATGAGGATTGGAGTTGCAGACTAGACTGGACTGGACTGGACTGGACTGGACTAGTAATTTCACTTTCCTACCCTTGAATTTCGGTTCATGACCTTGTTTGGTATGAGGGAAAGCGTAGGGAAATTGATTAAAAATAAAAAACTTTGTCGTCCTTATAATAATGAGTGTGTAACCTACTTTAAACTCTTAGCCTATTTAGCAAAATTACATACTTTAAGATTTAATTTTTATTTTTCTTTTCAAATCCCATTGATCTCTGCTTCAAGAGGTGGATGTTCATATTGAAGTTCCACATGATCGGCCCAACCTATGACTTGATATAGTCCGCTTTGAGTGATGGATTTCATGGTTATAAAATGCGTCATACCATATGAGCATTCCAAAGCACATCCCAAGGCAATGCAGGGTTTTCTGTAGTTTTTATGTTAATCCAAACAGTAGACCTAACAATAGTTGCAGTAATTGGTTTATAAGCACCATCAGTGAGAATGAACACTGGTCATGGAGTGCAAGGTGTTGCCAGGTCGAGTATGCCAACATTGATCCTTTTTCAGTGAGAAAGAGAGTTTTATCACAAAGGAATAAGGAAGAAGATGCTATATATTTTGGATAAGTTCTGGCACTGAACCAGATCACATCGGATCTATGTAGTCGATCCCATTGAGTTATGATAAAGTTTATGATTGTTGTTATTCTAACATTGAACCATCAGTAACAAATTCTGTTCTAACACCTAAGAATGAGACTGCCCCCGTAGACCAAAAATTTGTTTCACAAGAGGGCTAATGAGGAGAGCATGTCACTGCTTTCGAACACTAATACCACACTAGGTGCAGTGAACTGAAATGTTTTTACCCTTCTTCTCAAGAGAAGGTTACTCTTAGTAAGGAGAGAATCATTGCAGCAATTCCCCGAGAAAACCTTAAATCTTGGTCTCCTATTCATGTTACTTTTAAATGTGCTTACTTATACTCTTACCTTTATAGGGAGTGCACAAGAATCAGAAAAGATATTATGTTTGCATCAAATTCTTGACCCGTTTGAAAATTGACCGCTCCAACATCAAATCCGAGTGTTATCATATTGTAGTTCTATATATGATACATTACCTCTTAATTTTCTTTAATGCATTTATGTTTTATTAGCGTATATATATATATATATATATATTTCCTTTCCCCATTTTTTAAAACGAGAGGGAAGCATGGTTTGAGGAATTAGATTGGATCAGAATTAGCCTTGATCAATCAAAATTCTTAGCTGATGCTGTATCGATATAGATGAAAGCTAAAATAATCTGAAAATGGTTTTTTAATTGAAAGCAGGGGTAATTCTGTCGATCTAAATCGATCCACAGCCTTGACCAATCTCATTTCCAATACCAAGTTCTCAAACCTTGGAGGGGAGACATCTTGAGAAGAGATTAGCATTCTACATCAGGGTATAGGGCTATTAGGTAATGAAATAGATATAATAGCATTAGCAATATCCATTGGAAATAATGCATAACAGTGGCAAGCTCCATGATTAGTCAAAAGTGATTAAATCACTATCAGGAACCAGGCCTGGGTGTAATCTATAGCCTAATTGCTGGTACCCAGGGATCTGTCCAATGTCGATGTTATCTCCAGTTCCCCCTCGCCAACAAACCCATTTTTTAAGCCAAGGGATGGTGGCATATTCAATGCTTCGCCATACCCACGAAACATGCTTTGCTGGTTTGGAATAAAGGTGAAGCCATAGGGAAAGAAAATTGGATTGGTTTAACTTGAAGCATGGATCCTGCCAGTTGAATACTCGAATGAAGCTGCCAGTATAACACGTTTAAAAAAAAGGATACCAGTGCACAACACTCCAGCCATGATATACGTAACCTTATCCCCCTCCCTGCGGGGTTATGGGGAGAGGCTATTTCTCGACTCAAACCTGTGGCCACTAATTTACAATGGAGCAACCGAATTGCACCGATGTCCACCCTCAACATAAAACTCAAATTTTGAAAGTTCAGCCACATGTTTTTGCTGTTCTTCGATCCCTCTACTCGTATCTCTCCATTGAGCATATCAAAGATTATATTTCTATCTATCAATTAATGGTCCCATGGAGGCAGTCAATCAGCCAAATAGGAATGAAATTATGGTGTCACAGGTAAACAGTACAACAATCGAAAGGAGGTTGTTTAACAGAGTGAAGCCAAACTGTACGTAAAATATGTTCAACTAGACTGCACATATACAAGTCTTCAATATGATTTGACCACAAATAGAATAAAAAATCAAGGATGATCCATCATCAGTTGGAGTTCTTTCCCTTCTTTTAAATTGTAACAGAAAGGGCATCAAGATAACCATGGACTTTTGTGCGCTTTAGTCTGCCCGAGATTGGCCTGCTCGGGAGGAGAGAATGATACCTACGATAAGACCATAAAGGGCGAGCGCTTCTGCAAAAATGAGGATGAGGATCATACCAACAAAAAGCTTTGGCTGCTGTGCATTAGCCCTGAAAAAACAACAACCAGGAGCGTCAAGTCAGTGATCATTTTGACAAGTGCTGAAAAATAGAACAAGAACCCGGAGCAACAAGGCAGCGATCATTTTGCAAGGTGCTGAAAAGCATTATCTTGTCATTAACAAATTAAAAACATTAGGATTAATGTAAAAAGACTGCTTTATAAAGATCACTTGTAACTACAGACTTACGATAAAATAAAAATAAAGCAAAGATTGTTAACATAAGAACTTAATCGAAAGTAATCCCAGAAGGCCACAAGTCACTCTAAAATTGAGCACAAATCTGCATTAAGATATCAAAGCAACAGACCCAAGAAAGACATACAAGGAGAGAACATATCAACCACTAGTATGGAGAAAATTTACTACAGAAAGAGATGCAAATAGAAAAATCATATCTGAAAAATTCCATAGGTGCATGAAACTGATGTACCAGATCATTGATCTTGAATATCAGATCAACACACCTAGTGCCACCAAGAGGGCTGCCAGATAACCCTCGTCTCAGCTTTTGCTTATGGCATGCATCACCAGCAGATCCTTCTCATGCTAGATGCAATAAAATTACTAGTCATGGTTGATCATAGCCTCTCCTATGTTAATCTATACAAAGCTCCAACTAGTCCATGCCCAAAGCTAACAACCACCACCCTTTCACCCAGAGGCACCAGAACTTAAATTCATTTTCAATGTCATTTCATCAAAATTCCACATTGGAACAAAAGATCTGCAAGTTAGTACTTCAACTGAGGACTTCTAACAATTTAAGAATTCTTTGAAAACAAATTTCTATCAGAAAGTCACAAACTCACGGTCCCAAGTTAACTCATTATTCAAGACTCCAACAATGGGTAAAGCCCATCTCTCGTTACAGCTATGGATTACTGGAGCATTACTGCTAAGTTTTACATATGCAATTGGACAACAGACAACAGGGCTTTCATAATATTCCGTTACCAAAATAATTTACTAGTTAATCTTCACAAGATATCTCCTAGCCAGTACATGACAACTTTAGAACCAGTTCCAGTATTCAATACCACTGCCACCATCCTGATGCAACACATTTCCTTCATATGCCTCCACAGGACTTACGACCATCACACTTTTCAGCATGGAAAAAAAAATAGAAACTGAAAAAGCTTATTTCTCAATGATGGAAGCACACTATCATACTAAGCATGCTTCCACTCAATCAGGATGCAAAAGAACCAAAATAGGAAATAAAAGCAAAACAGATAACTAAATCAACATTGAACTAAAATAATTTTGTATACCAAACTGCAAATGAAACAGAAAATTCAAGTTGTATATATAAACAACATAGAGATGCCAAGGAAACAGTATACTGTCAAACATCAAAGTAATATTCCCTGTAGAATCCCATACTTATTTCATCATCCAGGCCTGTTCTGTGAAGTTCATTCTGGGAACAGACACAGCTTGACAAGTACAATAGAGTGGCCAAACTAAAACCATCAAAGATACAAGCAAGTCATCATGGGCAAAGGCTCCATGATGATGCACATGCATTATTAAGAGTGTGCATGACAACAAACAACAGTCCCCCTTCTATTTTATTTTTTAAAGTGGCTACAACAAAATTGCCACTGATAAGAGGAAAGTAAATGTGAGCATGTTAACTTGATAGTGAAAAGCAGCTACAACAACAAAATATTTTCTCATCGGACAGAGGTTCTTTGAGCCGCTGGGGCAGAGAAATAGAGAATACAAGCATCTCTGTGTCTATCTCTCTCCTTCTCACATGAAATGACCTTGCTGCCCTCCTATATACAGTACTGTTTTATTGCACCTCATTGGCGCACTCCCCTATGCCGCTTGCCCAAAGAACCCTCTCCCTTTCTCTTATTATCTTGTAAGATCTATAGATCGTCTCGTAAGGACCGACAGACTGCAGTTCTCTCATGAGTGATTTTACTTGTTGCTGATTAAATATCAGCTGCTCTGGATCTTTTCAGGTTTCAGGCAAAGTAATTCATCCATTGAATTGACCAATAATAGTAACGGTTTGTTGTTATTGTTCCTTGCATATTTCAAGATAGAGATCAAAATTTTTCAAGTTAAAAACTACATGTAGGAACAACATCATTCTTCATTATCCCAATCTAATCATTATTTCCCACAACTTTGTAGACATTCAGCACTAAATAAGTCGGTGCTGGGACATCTTTGAATAATGAATATTGTCTAAATGTGGTAAAGAAAAATAAATAACAAAAGCAAGAAATTCCAATATAGATGAAAATAAAAACAAATTTTCAAAGAATCACTGGATGACCAGACTGGCAGTAAGACTTGATCAATTTAATAGTAAGGGAATATAACCTGGCCTTTTCTCTTCTTTATTTGCTTTGTCTTTTATGAGTAAAAGGCAGTTGTTGCTCTTTATCCTTGCAAATGTAAATTTACAATAAAAAGACTTATTGATTGCAAGTCACCAAGAATATCCCCAGTATTAACATAGCACTCAGCAAAGTCAGAATTGGTCCCTGATGAAACCACTTAGGTTTCTACCACCCCCCCCACCCACCCTCCTCCACCCCCCCCCCC
>NC_056570.1:23134015-23150273 GCF_013358625.1 Macadamia integrifolia
AAAAAAAAAAAAAAGAAAAAAATATTAGAGTAGGTGATAACAATATGTGTGGGCGTGTTACCACATTTGAGAACAAATCCCAACTGATATCTGCCACTTGCCAATCCATCTGCCCATCAAATTTGGCATACAAGTAGGCCCTATGATCCCCTATTTACCTCTACAATTTAATCCCAATCCAATTTTGGTACATGGAAAAAAGCAATTCAAAATATGGTTAACTAGTAAAAAATAAACGCCGAAATTATGGGCCGTCCAAAGCACAAGGAAATAATTCAATACAAGCTGGGCATCTGACTGAATTTGACCAAACAACATGACAAGAAGCTATGCCTATCCATATGGTTGGAAGCTGCCACAACATTAAAAACATGGCAAATATCAGTTGGGACATGTTATTAAGCTTGGCAACACGTCCTTGCTGCCACATTTTTATCTAAAAGCTATTCAGGTTTCCAACAGAACATTTATGAGTGTGCCATTGCACCAAGGAACTCAGAGTAAAAATGGAGGGACAACAATATACAACATTAGAACTTCATGTTCCTATAATGTCTGCCATGGTCCAACCTAAGGCTTCCTTGTTTTCTTTTAAAACTTTGATCAACTCTTCCTCTTGACTTGAAGTTAAATCTGAGGCGATAATAACTAGTAGAGTTTGATCTTCTCCTAAGAAGGCATACCTTAAGTTAGAGGGTAACTCTTTCAAATCAAGCTTAGGGGGCTCAACAATTGAGGGTTTAGGAAGAGAATTTGATAGAGGAACAATGGACTCCATGGGTGTATGAAGGCTCCAAACATCAGAGAAGAAATTTTTAGTATCATCCTCTAATTCTTCCATACACTCTTGAAATTTTGAATCAAAGTCAATGTCAAAAGTTTTAACAATATCATCAGAAAAATTCTCAAGCATATTGACCTCTTCGTCAACTAAGACTTACATTTCAGAAGTTAAAGAGAGAACTTCATCACCAAGCTAATTATGGGCATCAAGTTAGTAGAAGACTCAAGAAGAATCAGAGTTAGGATGTGTAGAATATGGACGAGTAATCAAAGAAACTTTTCTAACTGGTGAAAATATACTGCCGACAAACCTGCACCTTAAAGTGCATGACTGACTGACAGAATGTGCCACCAAAAGTTTTGACTCCCAACTCTTTTGATTGGGCAGGGCAAGAGCGTGTACTTAAAGCATGGATTCTTGTGCGAGATACCCAGTTGGGATATTCAATAATGTATGACACATGGAAAGGTCTTAGAAACCCTTCAAGATGGTACTTGGTACCTCATCATGAAAGAACTAATGAAAGGGTAACTCCATTTTTTCTAATTCAAAAATATCATTTCCATTTTGAATTTTAAAGAGAATCTTAGAGTACCATTCTTAAGTAATTACCTTTTCTATGGATCCTATCTTCAGATTCACTTTGATCATCATCTTCAACTACTTGCTTACCTTTGGAAGTTATAATTTGTTGGTATTCTAATTTTCTATTTTTTTTTGTTTTAATTCCTTAATTTCTGATTCGACTTTGTAATTCTTGTACGGTGAATTCTTTATTTATTTAATTGTTAATTTTTTTTATAAGAAAAGTACTGCTGCTTTTTAGGTTGTCTAATTTTTGCTGACTAGAAATATTAGAACAGTCTTACAATTGAAGTTTCAAATACAAATTTGCACGCACACACACACACACACACACACACAACAGAAATGAAGAAATACAACAACTCAGACTTTTCCCAACTAAAAGGGGTTGGCTACATGGATCCGTAAGAGGGTAGCATAGTAACAGAAATTGAAGAAATGGACATAGCAACACCTCAGATAACCCAATTTAATGGTTGAGTGGCAATCTTGTGAATTCTCGGCACAATTAAAATCCTTTGGAGCAGGATTAAAGGAGTCAGTCTGGGGTAAAACAGTAACCTAAAATCCAAGAAGAGGGCTTATCTGTGAATCAACTGAAGTGGAAATGAAACCAAAGTAATTTATGGGCATGAGGGCCTTTATGAAAATCAGCAGAAGTTATGCCTTTATCAAGAAATAAGAAGAAGAGGCTTCTTCTTGAACCTCACGATATGATAGAAGACGCAGAAGGACTTGCTTTGGTACCAAGATAGATAACTCACCACTAGGATCTTCAATCGGGCGGAAACTCATGGAAGGGTTCGACAACTACAAGATCTACAACCTCCCAATGGGTGTTCCATACAGTGATACCGGAATCACAAGACGAAGAACTTCTGCAACTCAAATCTGGCGCAAGAACAGAACCAGGTCTTGAAATTCTGGTTAGAAACTTCCAATGGAGATCAGATCTTGACTGAATCTGTGTAGGTGGAGTCGGTTCTACCACATGATTGTCCTCTCACAATCAGCAACTGATCCGAAGAGTAACAGTAGAGATCGATGACAAAAGCTAGGGCTGGAAGTACTGCCCAGAACAGAAAACCCCAGGTATGGGAAATAGATAGCAGGAAAATAAGGAAGAGGATTGGAAGAAGAAGAAGAAGAAGAAGATAAGAAAGGGAAGAGAGAAAGAGAATTTCAGAGAGGGAGAAAGAAATTCGCAGCTCACAGCAGCCAAACATTCAATTTCAAAACAAAGCTTCAAGTCTTGAAATCTATCTTCACTAGCATATTACATGGCTTATAAAAGAAAATAAAATCACATAACATTGGTAACTAATTAAAAAATGGAAACTAACCTATATAGAAACTGAAATAAAATCACACTAATTTCTAACTCTAAAAAAGGAAAGCAGATCAAAAGAGATTTATAAACCCATTGCCCAACTGCATCACTCCTATAGACATTATAGGCCTTCCCCCAACTCTTTTAGCTCCTTCCATCTGAGTTGAGAAATAAATATGCAAAATACCTTGATACAAGAGAGATTTGGTACACAGTAAAGGATGGAAGAAGATTATGCTACTGCACACAAGACACTCAAACATAGTTTTTAAGGCGCTGCTAAGGCGTCACCTTACCAGAGCCTTGACGCTGATGCGGTCTAGAGATGGTAAGACAGTGCCCCGCCTTACGTGAAGTGGCGCCTTATGTGTTTTTTTTTTTTTTTAAATACATTTTAAAATTACTTGATGAAGATTCCAAATATAGATTTGTTATTAGTAGGTGTATGGTTTTGTTAGCACTTGAGATGAATGGGATCATCTTTACTCCACCAAAAATAACCAAAAAAAAAAAAAAAAAACACACACACACACATTTTGGCGGTCAAAACCAAAGTTTCCACCCAACCAAGAAAAATTCCTTGATTTCCTCGAAATTTCCTAGGTTTTGACCGAAATTTCGATCTCCCCAAGGGTCAAAACCTGATCCTTGAACTTTGCTCATATATAAGGGTGTCAAATTGGAACCGGAACTGAAAATCGAAACCAGATCAAATATACCGAACGGAATGTATTTGGTCCAAATTCAGTTGTGGAACATTGCTTTTAAATTCGATTCGGTTCAGTTCCAGTTCTAGCTTAAATCCCTAGCATTATCCCCACCCAAAAGCCAAACCCTCGATTCCTTCACCCATTCTTCAGTTCATTTTTCTTCTCGGGACTTACCTCTTATGTGTGTAAATTGTAACCTAAATTTGAATCTTGATCTGCCCTCTTCATCTTCTTCGTCTCCGAAAGCCTTGCAGCAGCCCCAATCAAGGAGGAATCAACTCCAGACTTTGTCTTGGTTCTCCACTTCTTCGGTAAACATAGCCTAACTCTGAATCTTGATCTGCCAGCTGCCCCTTCATCTTCTCCGTCTCCGACAGCCTTGCAGTGGCTCCAGTAGTAACCTAACTCCAGACTCTGCCTTGCACCCACTTAACTAGATTGGCAATACAACATGGGACTTTGGTAGGATTGTAGATATATGGATACATGGTTTGATTTGTGTTCAGTACTTAATCTGTTACCACTGAACCGATCTGACTAGATCCTCTCTGCATATGCAGTCACATGAATTTTGAGTGTCACCTTCTGTGCGTGAATATTTATTTTCTGCTGATATTATTTCTATGACATTCAATGCTGATTGCGAAAGTAGTTTTTGGCTTTCATTCTGCAAGAAAGTCATGGTTTTTGTGTTGAGAGATTTTATATCGGCTTCAATATTTCTGACTCCAATTGGAATCAGATATGTTATGCTGTTAGTATTGTTAACTTCCGGTTATGGATTGAGAGATCTCACAAGGTATCAATCTGAAAACATATATATCTATATTATTTATCTATCCATATCTATAATGCCCAAACTTATTCCCTTCATTTTCCCATGGGTGGGAGAGGGGAAGGTATAAAAGGTGAGACTCCTTTCCATCACCTTCTGATAATGGATATGCAGGCTATATAGAATACCACATCGGCACATCCATTTGAAAATCATTAAAACACATTGCTTATCTATTATTAAAAAAAAAAAAAAAGCTATTATTGTACAATAAGAATTACAACTTTTAAAGTAGGGAGATGCTGCCCAGAGAATACTTTAATCTAAACTAAAATTGGCTATAAGTTTCTTTTACAAAGACACCACATCAGATAAATCCAGAGAACTTACCCACTTAGTCATTGATAATTAACTAAGAATTTAGCTTCAAAGAAGTTAAGTCTGAAACGAGTAGTCTATGCTTCAATATGATCACTTAGCATGTTCCAGAAGCTCTTACGTTTCATTGAATTGTTTTTATGTTTCTCCTCAACATGGCATTTTAAACATTCCAAACAGCCGCCTAAACCAAACTCAATGGGAAAATTTAGAAATTTAAAAGAAAAAATATAAAGGAAACCATATTCATAGTTTTGTTGTTCATCTTAATCAAAAGAATCAAGCATTACTCTTAGAAGCTTCAATTGCACAATTCAATAAAACCTAGTAATCATCAAAAGAGAATGAATTACGTATTTTGAATTATCAATTAATATTAAAGAAGCAAGATTTTTTTTTTTTTTGAAAGAGAAAAAACAAAAGCAACTAAATGCACTAAAATTCAATAAGAAATTTCAGTAAGCGCACATCATCCTCCCAGAACCGAAGTCATGGATGCAACAAACCACCTATCTATTTCCAGTTTCTATAATTATTTTTCCGGTCAAAGAATAGGCCAATCCCAGACTCCAACGAAGCAATTTCCATATTCATTTCCCCAAGATTCCCAATATTTGCAACACAATAAGGCACTCAATCAATAAATCATATCAAAAGCAATTCCAACAAAATAGTTAAGAATCCATCCAGATCCAGTAATTATTAAACACGCAACTCAGAATTAGGCAACGAATAGCAATTCACTTAGATCACATCTCGAATCTACAGAAAAATAAACAAATAAATCATGACCGCAACATTTTCATCATAACTGATCACAAGATGAGAAAAAGGGCATTACCGAACTCCGGCGTCACCAACAATCCCGATCGCCATTCCAGCAGATAGCCCAGCAAGGCCACAAGCCAGACCCGACGACAAGTGAGCATACCCGTCAAACAAATAGTACGACTTGGCCTTGGGGTTTATTCCAGTACTAATAATAACAGCGATAATCAAACCGTAAATACCCAAAACTCCAGCCATAACAACTGGAACGATCGATTTCATGACAAGCTCAGGCCGCATCACACCCATGGATGCAACACCAACGCCACTCTTCGCAGTACCATAAGCAGCACCCATACCTGCAATAAACCCAATTAAAGTTAAAATCCCAACATGGAAAAATAGAACAAACCCTTAGAATCAAAGATCGCGAAGAAACCCCAGAGATTTACAGGAAAAGACGAGAGCCGCAGCTGCTCCGAGGAAGCCAAAGAAGGGAGCGGTTTCATCTCCACTGAAAGTTGAAGACATTTTTGCAGAAATCTAAACAAACCCTAATCCAAATTCGAAACTGAGACTCGAATTGAAGCTTCGCTGCTGTTCTGCTCTACTTCTTCTCGAAGAGAAAACAAAAACCAGAAGAAGAAAATGTCAGGAAATGGATCGGAAACGATGGAGACGAGAGATAAGATTGCGGTGACGAGAATGGTTTACCCAATTAATGAATTTACAAAATTACTCTTTACGTGGTTGAGAATTACGAGATTGCGCTTAATTTGTGAAAATGAAAGTGATAAAGCATAAGACACACGTGGTACTTATGTTGGGCTGGGCCGGGCCCACTGAAGCTGAGTCACGCAGCCGCTACGGAGATCCATGTGAACTGTGAAGTGTGAACCACTTAAGATATTTTTACGGTTTTACCCCTTGAAAAAAAACCTAAAAAATTAATTAATTTTTTTTTAATTAGTCACCAAGAGATTCTCTCTCCTATCGATGATTAGTAAAATGTTATTTTGATTTCGCACCCTGTGTTGTCTTCTTGGACAGAAAATGCATCTCCACTAAATATATGGGGAAAAGATAGCTATCCGATTGCATATGGCCAACATTCGTAGACGTCATAGGTGATTGTGAAAAGACTATAGTACTCTTATCCCATGTGTTGAAGATGCCTTTGCATGGCCATTGGTATATTAAGTTAGTGTAGTGATTCGACAGATCGGTGTTTTGTTGTCTAAAGTTTTCCTAAACCCATGGAAGACATTTTATCCACCAACCTTAGGGTCTATAATTCCTATAGGGTTTTAGTACCGTCGCAAAATACTACCTCTCATATACCTTCCATACGCATCTCAAGCCCTGCAGTGAATGTGTTTCCATTTACCATTGGCACAAGAAAACTCGATCCTCTTATTTAATGACGGGATTGGGTTTCATGCTTGGCATTCTGTATATGTAAGTGTTTTCATGTGTGATGGGGAAGAATAGATATCTCTGTAGCCTTCATATAAATTACCAAACTCAGATTTTCGTGGGATTCGACTCTTCTTCAATTAATTTTTTGTGTTTCAATTTACTACTTACTAGGTTTTTTGTGGGTTTCGGCTCTTCTTTAATTAATTTTTTTATATTTTTCGGTAGAACTCTTCAATTAATTGATTGTGTGCATTAAATGGGCGCACAATCAATTAATTAGTGATCCAAGCGCTGGGAAGAGGTGAGATATGCACTCATTTATTGGGATGCATATCTAGGGTTCTCTAGCCCTTGGATCACTAATTGAACGTTTAATTAATTAGAGAGAATCTTTTTCCCTTTTCTGCTGTCAAGAGGTTGGTATTTTTTTTGTTTTAAATAATTGTTTTAGTTATCAAGTCTTTGTTTGCAAATAAAAGAGAATCCATAATCATCTCATTGTTAATAATCTCAGAGTGAAATTGAAGTGGGCTTGTCCAGCCATATCTGCTACTTGATATGAGTGTAATCTCTTGTCGACCTTTATAACTTATCCACTGTAATCTATCTAAAGACATGTTATAATTATGGAAAACTCATTTGAGAAACTCACAATTTTTATAAATTTATCAAAGTGACACATTCTCATTGTGCCATATGGAATGATAATTTCACAATTTTTATCGTGGATGAAAAAAGATACATATCAAATTTTAGAGTTTAATTCAATTAAGAAAGAAGAATGCTACCAGTTGACACAAGTACATGCCTAAGTGTGAAAAAACCATTTTACATGTGACTAGGGGACCTTAGCATCTACTAATCTAAAAAATTATAAGTTTCACCTAACTGGTCATGCGGCCAATACTTGGGGGATATTGATAAACTTATCAAGGTGGGCATATTTTAGTGGTCCACATGATCAAGCCATGGTCCATGTCTAATACTGCCACGTGGTTAATCAAATTGACTTAAATTTTATGGAAATGTAGGTCTTAAGATATTCTGTTCACATGTCTGACTTTCGACCCAAATGGAGCTGGTCATGTAGTGGAAAAAACCATTGAAAAATCTAGGAATTTGACCGTGCAAGAGAATACCAAGGGAGGGCATGGGCTTATATGGAGGGTATGATATTAAATGATTGTAAATGATTGAATTTATGTATGAAATTTGAGATGTCATCTATCTAGATCATCTCCTAGGCATCCAATATTGGATCCTTCCGCGTGTTAGAATGAGGTGTTCCGACTAAGGCCCCCATACTTGGTCTGCTGATAAGGAGACTTTTCATTTTATTATAAATGTAAAAATATCATTCCTTTATAAAATCGTTAGATGAGAAAGCATTATATATTAGATGGGTCATACAATTAAGTTAGGACTCCAATTTATTCAACAAAAAAAAGGTTAGGACCTAATTTTCCTTCATCCATGGAGAAGGGGAATCCCTTGACTGTGAGTTATTAGAGGGATATGCATCATTATGAGAGGAAAGGTAGTTTTTTTTTTGAGAGGGATAGTTTTGATTTCATCTAATAGATGTCAAAGTAATAACAACCCTAAATGAATGTAGTTTTCTTTCATCGAGAAAACCTTTTCCATTGAGTTAAGCCCCAGAATTTGAATCTTCGGTTTCAATATCTGGATTTGTCTCATTAGCATACCATATGGAAAAAATAAGGGTGCAAGCATTGCCCTCCGATCCCCATACTTTCCCCCCCCCCCCCCCCCAACCCCAAAATACTATAAAATCACATATAAGTAATTCTTGGCATAACTCAATTAGCTCTCATTAAACTATTACTGATATAACTTTTCTTATACAAATAAAATCATTTACAAAATAAGGAAAAACTACTTGACAATGATGGTGATGGTAAAACACAAAAAAACATACACAGAGAGAGAGAGAGAGAGAGAGAGAGTCACTTATTCCAACAATTTTGGGAGCAACAATTGATGCATGTCTTCAGTTTTCCAGCCTACCCAAAGGTTATTCACACGATAGCACATGTGGTGGCTATTGTTCCCAGTGTTTCCAATGCTGCAGTTTCAGCTATTTCTTTAATTTTGGATCTCTGGTAAGAAAGAAAGCAAAAATTGTTCATTAGGATGATACCTATGGTGTATGGATGAACAAACTGTGCATGTATTATCCATCCTAGTTCCTACTATGTTGAGCAATGAATCTGCTACTTCTTTGTAGTAATTGTGTTTCTGGTCCCGTTCCCCTATGCCCACTCACAAAGGGGATGACAATTTATATCCATCTGGAAAATTATCTTTATGATTTCCCTTTAAATTGGTATACCAATGAGGATCGTTAGGCTTATGTTACGAAGGAGTTCTTCGTAAACAGAAAAGCATGAAGATGAGAACCTATAACCCTATTATTCATTGCTAGTGAACCATTCTCATCTCACTCTGGGACGTAGGTATCTTATTGAATCACATATATACTTGTGTTGTAGTTGATTATTCTAACCGTGTACATAGTCTAGGTATCTTCTCAAAATCGATGAAGAATAGGAAAAAATAAAATACGTGAAAACTCCACAAGAAAATCAACGGCCTATATAGGTACAGTAGAAACAAGCTAAAAGGAAAATCGAAAGAGGAAACAAGGACAGAGCCAGCCCAAACACCTGGGCTTACTCGAGAGAACCAAGCCAATTGAGAGAACTGGCCAAAGGACCATACCCCTACTTAACCTTACTAGGGGTGTCAATCGGTCGGTCCGGCTCTGTTTTGGTCCGGTCTGAGTCGGTTTCGGTGTGAGAAAGTTGAAACCGAAATCGAACCAATAAGGAAATTCCGATTTCGGTTTGGTTTCGGTTTCGATGCAGTTTGGTTTCGGTTTGTCTTCGGTTTCTTAAATCGATTTGTAACCGGGTTGGTTTTGGTTTTTGGTCTAGTTTGGATTCAACTTTCCATTCAAATGTATACAAAACTATGCAAATTTTGATTTTTGTTTAATGAATTTTGGAGTGTTTCGGTTTCTTACCGGTTTGGTTTCAGTTTAGGTCCAGGTTTTGAGCCGGTTTCGGTTTGGTTTTGGGTTCATCTGGTTTTCGGTGCGGTTCAGTTTGGTTTTGGGGTTGCAATACTCCAAACCAAACCGAACCAATAAGGCTTCGGTTCGATCCGTGTTGTTATCGGTTTGGTCCGGCCGGTTTTACCGGTTCGGTTTAGGAATTGACACCCCTAACCCTTACTAACTCTTAAAATGTATTCTTGGTGAATTAATGATGAAAAGGTACATAGCTTATATCTATTCTCATGCAGTACATAGTTATCCAAGAAGGTATCAAGCTTGTGCTTGAATTCTCCACTTTGAAAGCAAGGCACACAGAGATTGTAGGAATGGCCGTTCTCAGACCTATCAAAGCATTTCTCACAGGAATAAAACATACCCTTTATGAACAGACCACACACATCGCATTCCCTCCTTGATATAGCAAGGTAGTATAAGATAGTTGCATCTTCAAGGTCAAGGTATCCATCTCCATCCCTGTCTAACTCAGTAAAGTGTTCAGATTTAGGACATTTGTGCTTCTTCATTGCACATAAAGAAGCATACTCCTCTTTGGTCACTCTTCCATTTGATGTCGATGTTTTGGAACATCTTCTCAACCTTCTTCTTCTCCTTCTCCGGCCGAGCTTTGTAATAGGCTTCAGCAGCGATACGGATTTCATCCATGTCTCTCACACAATACCTGGAGGTATCTAGTCCGAGGGAGAGGATTGCGTTGCGAGGTTTATGGGTTAGAAGTATATATCCTTTTAACCCCTAACTTCGAAAAAAATTTGATTACTACACGGGTTGTGACCAAGTAGCTGCAACCCCTACTGACAGTCAAAGAAAAAACAAGTGTTTTAACTGAGTTTATCTAACAGATCAAATGGGTGGAGAGGAGGAATTTGGATGGTCTATTTTTTGGATCATTCAAAGTTATCTTTCTTATTAAGTTGGGAACCATTAAGTCAACAGTAATACATAATAGGTACCATATCATCCACTTATTACATACACTCTAATTAGATTAGAGGACCACATTTATGGTGACTAACGGGATTTTCTTGACCTATTGTTATTCAGAAGCAACAATAATTGACAGAAATATCAACTCTGATCATCAAAATGGAATTGGAATCGACTGTTTGTGATCGAATCAAATGGCAGAAAAGTGATTTGATTTTGATTTTCATGAAAAATTTGACGGTAGTAAATCGAATAGGAATTGAAAAATCCGAATAGAAACAAAAAAAATTCACTTGAATACTAGCTTACCAATGACAAAATGGTACCCCTTCGTGTTGCCTGATTCATGGTTTAAAAAATGGGTGAATCGGATTTTCCTGATCTTCTTAGAATCAACCAGGATTGATTTCAATTTCTGCTGTTTCGAATCAGAATATTTAAGCCAAGATTCCTGAATTGATGAATTTTCAAATCAAATGGCCAATTTTAGGGTTATTGAGACCAATTCTGACTTCCATGCCAATCAGAATCGGCCTGGTCTGTCACCGATTCCAATTTTTAAGACTCTACCTTGATTCAAAAGCGTAGGGTGGGGGAGAAGAAGTCGATGATTATGTTCTTATGGGTGATGGGTTTACTAAGACATGGGTAATTTAAGAATTTTAAAGTATTTGGGGAGAAGGAGAGGTAACCATTTGAATATAAGGAATTGTTATGTTTAAAAAATGTAAGGAAGTATGAAAAACAAAGTTTAAGATAGGGGAGCATAGTAAATATAGGCTAGTGTAGGGGAATGATAATAATTTTACTTATATCAACAATAGATTGATAGAGTACTAGTAGACGACTTAGGTATTACTTAGACATAAGGGTGTCAAGTGGTTGGTTTGGAATGATTTTGGTTTGCTTTTATCGATTCGATGTGAGAATGAGTGGAATCGAAACATGAACTAGTAAGGATGCACCTATTGTGGGAGTAGGTTAGGGCTGAGGAGACAACTATTTATAGTCTCTATGGTCCCTATAGTCACCATAATGCGAGAACACAGCTTACTCACAGAGCTGTGGGAGAAATCCCTGTGAGAGATTACAGAAGACCTTATGGTTAGTTTGTTCGTGATTTTGTTTGTGAGACCAATCTTCAAGGGAGAGAAACCTAAAAGCTTGTGGAGGCTTCCCAAACTACAATACAGATATGATTTCAGTCCCTAAATAGTTCCCTAATTCATGTTCTTTGTATGTATGACTCAATACTTTTGTGCGTATTCTAATTAACATGAGGGGACGAGTCAACAATTTCTGGTCATTGCAGTCACCTTCAGGGTTCTTCGCACTAGTATAGTACTAGGACCCTTGTACCCCAAACTGCACTGCCCACCCTATGACCCACAAGAAGATTTCATATCCTACACTACAGTAAATCCCTGATGGTAGCCATTTTAGTCAAGATTAAGTATACTCTCATATTATTGTTGTTCTACTTACAGCAGAAATAAATGATTGTATACCATATAGAAAAAGATAAATACAATTCAACAAGAGTGCTCTATTGGAGCAGAACCATGGCTTTAGATCATGCTTTCTCTTAGACTATTCTTTCCGCAAATTAAACCAAATGTCATTCACGAAGAACCACTTCCACCACATAATCCAAGTGACAATATTTGTAAGACCAATTTAGCTATTTTCCATCCTGATGATGAAGAACCCTGGTATAGAAATTTAAATAAATAAATAAATAAAAACATGATTATTTGTAAGGTTAGGAACTATAGATTTTGAATGAACAACTTGTGCATGAATTATCCATAATTCCACGTTAACCACATTGAATGTTTAGGATGTACAAAATGACCCACTTCCTGTTCCTCCCTTACTTGTTTCTTCTATTTGATCAATAAAGATAATGTTGAATTTTATATTTAAGCCCACAAAAGGCCCATATACTTTGATTTTAGTGTCATCAATAAAAGTTGAGATACGAACAATCTAGGAAGTGTTTGATATGTATTCTCGAAATAGATTCTGGAGGGTCTAGAATACATTTTGAAACCCTAGTCTTTTTATTTTTATTTTTTTTTTCGTTTTAGAATAAATTCTAAACCTAAAATATATTTCGAGAATACATACCGAACACAGCCTAATGTAATCAATCAATAAAAATTCATCTTTATTGTTTCTTGAATTGTCACATGGCAAATGAAATATGAAACCCTGACAATGCCTTTTTAAATTTCATCAATACGTAGATAAATGATGCCAACCATAAGAACATTGTTTTCCTATTCAACTCTATTCTAAACGTGAGCTATGATAATCTCACAGAACTTGTGAGGTAACCTACTCAAAACCCAATACAAACACATCATACAAATCCTTTAGCATATGGAACCAAGGCTTGAAACCTGGAAGTGGATATGACCATATGAGGTTGGCCTCCATTGATTTCGATTCGAGTCAAATCAGAATTGGCCAAAACCCTATAAAATAGAATTGAGAAGAGAAGAAAGATTTTCACAATTTTATGAGTTTTTTCATCAAAAAGATTTGTAGATCTTGCTATAAATGTAATTTTATTGATTTTCTATTATATGATTGACGAAAAGAGTGGGAAGACCGTGGCGATGGGTTGCTGTGCTAGTCTCCCCAAGAATTAGTCAAGGTGTACGCAAGCCGGCCTGGACACCTTGATCAACAAAAAAAAAAAAAAAAAGATGGGGGAGAAAATGAAAATCTCTAGGTGCATTAATGATCGATCCAAGAGAGAATTGAAAAATATGCATAATCGAAAGAGTCTCGATCAGCTCCCCGCATTGAGTTATGCTTGTGTTTGCTTCTTTTCCTTTGATTTAGCCTTGAAATAGGCTTCAGCTGCATTATGGATTTCATCCATCTCTCTCTCAAAAATTTGAAGTCTTAAATAGGAGCTTTATGTGTACAAGCAACTACAGCCAAAGGGTTTATTAAATGAGTGAGTAGATAAGGTATCTCATTAAGAGAAAAAATGAGTGGAATTTGATAAATTAGTCCACCACACTTACCATGTCTAGACAAGATGGCCCTGTGAAGTGTCATATTCTGATGAAATATCCCAGAAATTTCTATTGTTGTTGAAATGTCAACGATGAAAGACAAATTGAAGACCCTTATTGAAAATTCATATTGAAAAGTAGGGTTTGGTGGGGATGGAATTGGACAGTTCCTTTTAGAGGTTCTTGAAACTTTTTTGATACTCTCTCTGTAATACCCCGCTTCTTAAACCCGGTCTAATTTTGTGGTTGAACCGGTTTAACCATGCAGGAATCGAGCCAGAGGAAATTAGAGCGGGTTCCTTATGGGCTATGATGGCACGGGTGACCTTAAACACCGGCTGGCCCGACAAGTCCGAGCCAGTGCCAGAAGAGACGGGAGTGCCCAAGCCGTGTACATGCACCTACCATAAGGCTATGTACGGATAAAACAGGTATTATATCCATATTTTAAGGTATATACGTATGCTACATCGTATGCCTGGGATGGGGTTCGCGCCGAGGTTCGAACCCGATCAAAATCCCAAGTTTTGGCCCTCAGGTGGGTAGGACAGGTGGGTACACCCACCCACCTGAGTGACCCATCCAAGTGCACTATTCACTTAATTAGGAATGGTATATAAGGCTTTATGATTTTCTTTTCTTTCCATTTATTACCCTCGTACGTTGGTGAGAAAAGTAAAGAGGAGAGATAAAAGAAAGGGAAGAAGAAAGGAAGAGAAGGAAGAGGAAGAAAAGGGGGATTTCAGCGGTGCCGAAGCTCGGTCTTCCCATTCCGGTGCCGGGAGAGTGATCTTCAACTCTAGATCTACAGTTGGAGGTAAGAAAAGTTGGGTTTTGTGAACATTCACCATACCCAAGCTTTAAACCCTTGATTCGAGTTTGGTTTCTTGAGATCTTGTAAAACCCCTTTGAAATGATGAATCTAAGGTTTAATAGATGATTTATGTGTTGATCTTGAAGGATTTGAAGAGATATTGACAAGGTGGAAGGAACATTGTGGGTTTGAAGTGGTTGGAGGGTTTGAAGTCGTTCTTGAGCAAAGAAGGTAAGATGGTTTTCCCTCACTTGAATCTAACCTAGATCTAGGTTAGAACCATCCTATAGGACCTTGAGGGTGTGAAGAATGGGTGGGGAAAAGCCCCATTTGATTCCCCAAAGAATGGAGAAAATGGGGAAGAAACAGTGTCTTTTCCGCCAAGACCGGTGGGTACAACTGGTGGGCTCCTACCCGCCTGTGGGTACCCACCTGAGAAGGCAGGGGGGCCTTCAGGCCCAACCGACGGGTACAACCGGTGGGCCCCTACCCGTCGGTCCTAGCAAGGGGGTCCCTGGCCCAACCGGCGGGCCCCTACCCGTCGGTCCCAACCGGTGGGTAAGACCGGTGGGTAGACAGCCCACCTGTCTGACCCACCCGTGTGGCCCCGAAGGTGATCCTTATGTCCTATCGAACCCAAATCGGACGTGTGACCTTCTTTTGACGTTCTAAACACGATTTTGACATTGGATTTCATTAATTTTGATTCTAAAATGGTGAATTACTAACCCCGCTCAACTATGTTAGGTTCACCAAATCCTACCCGATTCGCTCCGGATCTCACCCGTACCGAACGGGAATCCTTGTAGGCTACAAGTAAGTGGAGAGAGGACGTTTGGCCTTGTTTCAAGGCATTTGTTTGGCATTCATTTAATTATATCTAATCTAGTCATGTCATCATGAATATGCTATATAGATTAGTCATTCCACACATTGATGTGCATATGTGCTATGTTTACTTTTCAAATGCCAATTGAATGAGATGTTTATATGTTGAATGTGGACATCATGGTGCATAATGCATTGATAGACTAGATGCCGTAGTCGGCTTGGAAACGAATGCATTGGTGGCCCGTGGAATGGGACACGGAGGCACTATACAGTCGTACTATTGTTATATAGGAGCATGCGGTATTAGGATTCTCACCATCCCATGCTACGACCCTTCCCAACAGGGGTTAAGGTGTTGGGTTACCATTTGGGGGGAAGCAGGGGTCGCGGTTGTCGGACACTGTGGCGGTTAGGCATTACGCCCGGTGAGTCATGTAGGACAGTCGGCAACCCCGGTGGTACATTCAAGAGGGCCAATCGTACTGCTTTTAAATTGCTGGAGTCAGCACCTTTATTTTCAGTCATTTACATTTCTGTTGAGAGCCGGTGGACGGCATTGTCTTTACTTTTCCGAGTACTCACGGTGGGCCTTCTCTGACAGCCCTATGGGCGTATCGCGGGAGGGAGTTCGCGGCTCGTACCCGGAGTATACGCGCACTGTGGTTGTAGTAGCGCTAAAACCAAGACTTAGTAATGTTGTTTAGGTGGATGTGATTTAAAATGTATAGCATGGCATGTAGTGCATATGATGTGTTGTGATGTGTGGACTGCTGTGTGGTCCATCTTTCTACTTACTGAGCTAGTGAGC
>NC_056570.1:23150293-23176482 GCF_013358625.1 Macadamia integrifolia
AGTTCAGCTCTCCCGATTCTAAATATAAGCAGAATCTGACCACAGGCGGCTAGGTTGAAGTGAATAGAAGAAAATAATGAAAAGCCAAACTTCTTTCCCGAGGAAATGGAGACTAGTCATATTCAGAATACTGGATAAGAAATATGGGTCCAGTTTCTTCTCTAATCTTTTTACCCGAGATCTGAACTTTTTGATTAGCAAGGGAAATGGGGATTAAGATCCTCCCCACCAATGTCAACTGCATAGTGCATTTGGTGAAGTGTGGTGCATTAAGTCAACGCTTATCATGAGTTCAAGCCACCTGACCGTTACCTCCACCTCTTCCACTTTAAAGATTCCTCTCTAGTGCTGGAGAGGGACCAGTGAGGGTTCTCTCTCTCTCTCTCCCCACTGGTGTTGAAGAGGATCCAAATCCAGGAAAGGTTAGCAACCAGCAGGTAGCAAGCTTTGAAATTTACCTGTCGAGGGACGATTGGCAACCAGCAGGCTTCGAACTTTACCGCTGCAACTCAAGTCTTCAAGTTTAGACCTGCGGTCAGGCCGTCAGGGTCAGAATGGCAGCAAGCCAACCCAATCTTAAGCACCTTGCAATCCTCGAGTCAGGGGCTTTGATGAGCCTCCCTTTCGCATAAAGCTCTTTCACCCAATCGCTCAGCAGCGGCTTGTCATCAGACAATGTTTCAATGGGTCTTCGCCTGCACGCCACCTCCAGCACAAACACCCCGTAATTGTACACATCGCTTGCCACCGTTGGAGCTATTACGTTCGCCAACTTCGACGCTAGGGCCCATGGCCATAGCCACTGCCCGCTGCCCGCTGCCCGCTGCCCGCTGATGCTCACTCCGACACTTTGTCACGGCGTCACTAACCTAGGTTTTCATTCTTTTGAAAAATTAGGGTTTTGATAAGTTGAAGTTGAAATGTTGAATTTGTAATTTTGTATAGTTGATAAACGTTGGGCTCGGGTCGGTTTGGATCAGTTCTGGTTTCGGTGCACATTTTCGACATTTTCGGTGGCCCAACGGGCTAACCCAAACCGAACCAAGATCAGATTCAATTTAATATACAAACTAAAACCGGCCCAATAAGCCACCGGTTTGATTTGTATCGGGCTTAATCAGTTTGGTCCGGTCCGGTTTAGATATTGACACCCCTAATTAAATGAGTGAGTAGATAAGGCATCTCATGAAGAGAAAAAATGAGTGGAATTTGATAAATTGGTCCACCACACTTACCATGTCCAGACAAGATGGCCCTGTGAAGTGTCATATTCTGATGAAATATCCCAGAAATTTCTATTGTGGTTGAAATGTCAATGATGAAAGACAAATTGAAGACCCGTATTGAAAATTCATATTGAAAAGTAGGGTTCGGTGAGGATGGAATTGGACAGTTCCTTTTAGAGGTTCTTGAAACTCTCTCTCTCTCTCTCTCTCTCTCTCTCTCATACACTTGGAATGCCTACATTGGGTCTATGGTCAATTTTGTATGAATTGGTTCATTGTCTTAGATTAAGATTGCCTCACATGTTATGACAAATTCACTATTGCCCATTGAGTGTGAATGGATCAAACGGCGATAACTCAATCTTTAAATACAAGAGGAACTCAAACTCAAATGTGAAGTCACTTAACCTAAGGGTTGGACTCACACCAAAGAAGTAAAATTGGACTCAAATTCTTCTTTCTTCTATTCTTTACAATACAAATATATATAACTATATAAGAGAATAGAGAAAAAAAAAATTGTAAGAAAAGAACCATTGGAATAAAATCTTGGGAAATTACACCCCCTCCCTTGGACTAAAACCTAATTATATTTTGAACTTCCATATTTTCAGAAATTAGAGTAACCTCCCTTACATTTTAAGTTGCTTTCAAACAGCTCTAGTCCATTTGTATTAGTTAAATGATGACATCGCTTAGTCCTATTAATGGCGAAAATGTTGTGGTGAGAGATTACCTTTCTACCCTGTAATTAAAAAAAAAAAAAAAAAAAAAAAAAGGAGGGAGATATGTCTGAAGTTCCCTGTGAATGAATGAACTTGATATGTTCATCTTCAGCCAAGTGCAAGCAAGCTGGGCTTGGTGACAAAGACGCGGGAGTCATTGTTGAGCAACATCTACGAACAAAGTTTTATCCTTCTAGGAGTATAAAACTCGGTGATGGCTGATATTCCTTTTATCCCATTTTCCCCCTCCAATTGGTAATCGTGTGTGCAAATTTGCGAAGCATTCTGGAGAGATAGTACTCAGCCTTCTTTATGGATTCCCACAACATATAATCCATAATAAGTTTGTTCGATGTACAAAGTTGTTCCAAAATGTTTTCCATCCTAAATTTTTAAGTTATCTCATAGATAATTCAGCAAGGAATATGATTTCAGGGATATTTGGGTTGAAGATGAACACAAATTGTAAAATGCTCTTCTATTTTGGGATGTTTTGGTTTAAGGATAAAATGCTCTTAGGGGTTCGTGTATTTGTTTGTGTATTTTTTGAAAATACATGAGTCAAAATTTGATTAGGCCTTAATCCAAAGGAAGAGAGTGTAATTTTTTTTCTAAAAATGTGACTATATGATTTTATAATATATACAGGTCGGGATAGACTGGACTCAACCCAAGGCCTCGCCTAGGTCTGGCCTGCCCCTACCCTTCACCGAGCCTAGATATCCCAACCCTAACCCAACCTCCAGGCTCAGGCAAGCTCACACACGCCAGGCCAAACAAACACCTCTTGCCACAACAATAGTTTCAGTTTGGATTCATCGGTTCTGATGTGAGAATGAGTGAAATTCAAACATGAATCAATAAGGATGTATCGATTTGGTTTCATTTTACCATGTAAATATATTCAAAAGTGTGAAAAAAAAAGTTTCTTTTAAATTTTGAGTTGGTATCAGTTTCAGTCAGGTTTCTTAAATTCAGTTCGATGTCATATTGGTTTTAAAGCTGTCCAATTTGATTTCGGTCTCATAAAACCTCAGCCCAAAACATGATCCAATAAGATTCAGTTCATTTTCACTTGGTTCCATTAGTTCACGATATGTTTTGATACTCCTAATTAGACATTAGTTGGTCATATGCTCTTGCGCCCATACACAAGAGAGGTAAAATGATCACCCTATCCTCACCTATTGAATGCTTGGGCATGCAATCTCATTAGTCCATGTGCTAGTGTTGGGGCTTCACGACTTTTCTTGAGAGAGAGAGAGAAACTTTCTTATACTGGCCTTCATATTCTCTGTTTTCGCAGGGTTTGTCCTGCGTGGGTTAGGGATCTCCACTTCCCTTTAGGTGTGTCTAAAGAGGGTTGCCGAAATTGCCTTTTTCTATATTTCTTTTCCCTTTTATTAATACTTACATCTTACTTATCAAAATAAATAAATATGAATGTTTGCCATATTAAAAAAAAATACAATTTCAGCAAGAGTGCTCTACTGCAGCAGAACCATGGCTTTAGATCATGCTTTCTCTTAAGAACCACTTCCACCAAGTGAAGTCAATATATTTGCAATCAATTCAGCTAATTTCCATCCTGTTGATGAAGAACCCTGGTATAGAAAGAAAAAAAAAAGCATAATTGTTTTTAAGGTTAGGAACTATAGACTTTGAATGAACAACTTGTGCATGAATAATCTATAATTACACACTAACTACATTGAATCTTTTGGATGTACAAAATGATCACCCACCACATATTTCTTCTATTTAATCAACAAAGAGAAGTTGAAGTTTGATATTTAAGCCCACAAGTAAGCTTGGGTTTGGATCAGTTTCCCAATTTTAATAAAATAAATTGCAGATTGTGGCAACTATAAAAAAGGCCCATATACTTCCATGTGTCATCAAGGAATGTTGAGTTGTGAACAATCCAGGTGTAATCACTCAATAAAATTCAACTTTATTGTGTCTTGAATTGTCACATGGAAAATGAAATATGAAATCCTGACAATTTTGCAAGCTTTTTAAACTTCATGATCAGTATGTAGCTTAACATGGATCTTGTTTTCCCATTCAACTCTATTCTGAATCTGATAACCTCACAAAATATGTGAGGTAACCTATTTAAAACTAAATACAAAACATATCATACAAATTCTTTAGCATCAGGAAACAAGGCTTGAAACCTGGAACTGGATATGGGATTGGCTTTCATTGATTTCAATTTGAATTAAATCAGAATCAATCAGAATCGGTCAAAACCCAAGAAAATAGATAGAGAAGAAAAGACAAATTTTCACAAGTCTAAGATTTTTCAAAAGCTTTTTATTCACAAGACTGGAAGATCATGCTACAGAGGTAAGATTCATTAATTTTATGCTACATGAAAAGAAAGTTGAAAAAAAAAAAAATGAAGATTTAAGTGCATTAATGGCTAATCCAAAAGAGGCTGGTTTGGAAAATAGATTCCGCCAATTCCAAACCGATTTCTGAACCATGTTAGGAACTCATACAAATCAACTCAACTCATCTTCATCCTCATTCCAACTATATGAGATGACTACCTACATCTTCTTTCTATACTTAAAAATGTCAAAATTCCCATAAAATAGGCAAAAAAATTTATTTCCCAGAGCTGATTGGGTTGTAATTCACATGATATTCACATAACCTATGAGACATGCTGCCAGTAAAAGAATTAAAGAAAGCCAAGCCATACCGAAGTTGAGAAAGAGGGTGAATCTAAGCGCAACGATAAGGTTGCTCCATTACGATTAAGTAGTCATGGGTTTAAGTCAAGGAAACCTAAACCCGTAATAACAAGAGCCTCGTGCACTGATTACACCATAGTAAAAGACTAATTAAAAGGGGAGGGGGAGAGAAAGGAAGAGAGAATTGTTGGGAATTGGTTACCTTCTTGTATTTCTGCCGTAGAACGTGGTTATCCAAGAAGATTTTGTGTTTGTGTTCGAATTGTCCACTGCGATAACAAGGAACACAAAGGTAGTAAGAATGGCGATCATCCATCTTCTTGTAGCATTTCTCACAAGCATAGAACATATCCTTTATGAAGAGACCACAATAATCACATTCCTTCCTTGAAACTGAAAGGTAATAGAGGACAGTTGCATCTTCTATATCTAAATACCCATCATGGTCTCTGTCCAACTCCGCAAAATGTTCAGGTCTGGGGTGGCCTTTGTTCTTCTTCCGTTTCTTCTTGGGCTTCTTCTTGGCATAGTAAGAAGAGTACTCTTCATAGCTCACTTTGCCATCACCATTTTTGTCAATCTTCTTGAACATCTTCTCTGCTTTCTTCTTTTCCTTTGGTTTAGCCTTGAAATAGGCTTCAGCTGCACTATGGATTTCATCCATCTCTCTCTTCTCTCTCTCTCTCAATTTTGAAGCCTTAAATAGGAGCTTTATGTGTACAACCAGCTACAGTAAAAGATTTAAAAGAAAAAAAAAGCTATAGCGAAGGGACTCCTTTACTATGCTATAGAGATGGCAAGTCAAATCCAACATCTTAGACCGTCTAGAGACCGACACCCTGTATATCATCTCTATAAACATGAAATATCCCAGAAATTTCTAATGTGATTTGACTGCCAATGATGAATGACAGATTGAAAAGTAGGGTGGGTGGGGTTGGAATTAGACAGCTCCTTTTGTAACTTCTTGAAATTATTGGGATTCTCTCTCTCCCCCTCTCTCTCTCTCACACACACACACACAGATTTTGAATGCCTTACATTTGGGTCTACGGTCAAAATTTTGTATGAATTGACTCATTGTCTTCTTTATCTTCCACACCTGCTGATTTAAATTTAGGTCAAATTTTGTATGAATTGGTTCTTTGTGTTATTTATCTTCCACCCACTGATTTCTTTGATTAGAGTCGTCTCGCATATTATGACAAGGTTAATAGTTTGTGTCGTAGATTTGTCTCCATCCACCTTTTCCGGCATGAGATCTGAAAGGAGATAGAGGTATTTGTTGAGACCGATATCGATATCAATATCAATATTGATACTGATAACTAACATTCTCTCTTGAACTCGACATGATTTTTTCGTCGACTTGAAGCTAACTCAGTGGCCTATATATATTTCTCTCATATGATATCAACTTCAACTCAAGGTCAATGCATAGATCTTGAAATTAAGCTACAAACTAACACATTTGCTGAACAGACATAACTCTGTGAGTGTGTTGACAATAATGAACAACATCATAGTCAAGCCACATTAATTGTTTAATAAGACTTTGTGTGATGTATGAATTTAGATTTGGTGTTGAATGTATTCAATGATATGTCTTAGAACTTATAATGAGACATGCGATATATATGTAATGCTGGATATTATAGTTGTTTTGAATATTAGATGCAGGTATTCATGTAATAATTCTTTAATTTATATGAAAATACTACTGTTTTATTAGTTTATTTGAAATTTACATGTTTAAAACTCGTACAATCTATTTTTCCTTTTTTTACTATTCTTTGTTTATTTGACCACATCATTTAAAAAAAATTCACTGTTTAAAAACTCGTACTATCCGTTTTCCTATTTTTATCGGTTCTATTTTTTCTAACCATGGGTTATATAGGGAAGCCATAAAAGTTATTAAAATATTAAAAAAAAAAAAAAGTTTCGGGGTGAGTCGCCAGAAAATTCAATCTTTCAACACGGCGGGACACACCAGAATGGACCACATGGTGAAATGAATATATTGAAGAAAACAAATGAAAAGTTTGGCTTCTTCCCAAAGGAATTGGACTACATCCCCTGTACCTATCAAAGTGAAAGGATTGACACATCTGCATATCCCTTTGGAACTTTGGAGATATTACATGTGAGGAAGAGAGACATATGAAACCCATAAACGTTTGATGGGTTTTCCCAGCTACGTGGCAGTTCAGCTCTCCCGATTCTAAATATAAGCAGAATCTGACCACAGGCGGCTAGGTTGAAGTGAATAGAAGAAAATAATGAAAAGCCAAACTTCTTTCCCGAGGAAATGGAGACTAGTCATATTCAGAATACTAGATAAGATATATGGGTCCAGTTTCTTCTCTAATCTTTTTACCCGAGATCTGAACTTTTTGATTAGCAAGGGAAATGGGGGATTAAGATCCTCTCCACCAATGTCAACTGCATAGTGCATTTGGTGAAGCTGTGGTGCATTAAATCTACGCTTATCATAAGTTCAAGCCACCTGACCGTTACCTCTCCCTCTTCCACTTTCTATAGAGTAGGTACGAAAGATCCTCTCTAGTGCTGGAGAGGGACCAGTGAGGGTTCTCTCTCTCTCTCTCTCTCTTCTCTCTCTCTCCACTAGTGTTGAAGAGGATCCAAATCCACGAAAGGTTGTTTTCAAATTTCTCCACAATAAGAGGTGGAAGTTAATGATAAGATATCACAGCCTAGGCCAGGCCCAGCATGATCTTGATTGAACTTGATTGGACTGAATCGGCCCGTTTAATTCTTATTTTTGTCATTTCAAGGCTAAATTAGCTATCCCTGCTTCTTTGACCATATGTATGATTGTATGGTGTATATTTATATATATATATAGGGTCGGGCCTCACTGGACTCAATCCAAGGCCTTGCCTAGTGATATGCTCAAATTAGTCACTCAGTGAAGCAAGAACACGTGGTATCCAAGGGAAGGACACGTGGTGCCTGATGCGGAAAAATTTTATGGAAATGTAGGTCTTAAGATATTCTGTTCACATGTCTGACTTTCGACCCAAATGGAGCTGGTCATGTAGTGGAAAAAACCATTGAAAAATCTAGAAATTTGACCTAAGTGCAAGAGAATATCAAGGGAGGTCATGGGCTTATATGGAGGGTATGCTATTAAATGATTGAATTTATGTATGAAATTTGAGATGTCATCTATCTAGATCATCTCCTAGGCATCCAACATTGGATCCTTCCACGTGTCAGAATTAGGTGTTCCGACTAAGGACCCCCTTACTTGGTCTGCTGATAAGGAGACTTTTCATTTTATTATAAATGTAAAAATATCATTCCTTTATAAAATTGTTAGATGAGAAAGCATTACATATTAGATGGGTCATACAATTAAGTTAGGACTCCAATTTATTCACAAAAAAAAAAAAATAGGAAAAAAAAAAAAAAAAAAAAAAGGACCTAATTTCCCTTCATCCATGGAGAAGGGGAATCCCTTGACTGTGAGTTATTAGTGAGATATGCATCATTATGAGAGGAAAGGTAGTTTTTTTTTTTTTTTTGTAGAAGAGGAAGGATATTTTTGATTTCATCTAATAGATGTCAAAGTAATAACAACCCTAGATGAATGTAGTTTTCTTTCACCGAGAGAACTTTTTCCATTGAGTTAAGACCCAGAATTTGAATCTTCGGTTTCAATATATGGATTTGTCTCATTAGCATACCATATGGCAAAAATAAGGGTGCAAGAATTGCCCTCCGATCCCCATACTTTGCCCTCCCTCCTCCCTCCTCCCTCCTCCCTCCTAAATACTATAAAATCACATATAAGTAATTCGTGGCATAACTCAATTAGCTCTCATTAAACTATTACTGATATAACTTTTCTCATACAAATAAAATCATTTACAAAATAAGGAAAAACTACTAACAATGATGGTGATGGTAAAACACAAAAAAACATACAGAGAGAGAGAGAGAGAGAGAGAGAGTCACTTCCAACAATTTTGGGAGCAACAGTTGATGCAAGTCTTCAGTTTTCCAGCCTACCCAAAGGTTATTCACACGATAGCACATGTGGTGGCTATTGTTCCCAGTGTTTCCAATGTTGCAGTTTCAGCTATTTCTTTAATTTTGGATCTCTGGTAAGAAAAAAAAGCAAAAATTGTTCAGTAGGATGATACCTATGGTGTATGGATGAACAAACTGTGCATGTATTATCCATCCTAGTTCCTACTACGTTGAACAATGAATCTGCTACTTCTTTGGAGTAATTGTGTTTCTGGTCCCGTTCCCCTATGCCCACACACTAAGGAGGTGACAATTTATATCCATGCGGAAAATTATCTTTATGTTTTCCCTTTAAATTGGTATACCAATGAGGATCGTTAGGCTTATGTTACGAAGGAGTTCTTCGTAAACAGAAAAGCATGAAGATGAGAACCTATAACCCTATTATTCATTGGTAGTGAACCATTCTCATCTCACTGTGGGACGTAGGTATCTTGTTGAATCACATATATACTTGTGTTGTAGTTGATTATTCTGACCGTGTACATAGGCTAGGTATCTTCTCAAAATCAATGAAAGAATAGGAAAAAATAAAATACGTGAAAACTCCACAAGAAAATCAACGGCCTATATAGGTACAGTAAAAACAAGATAGAAGGGAAATCGAAAGAGGAAACAAGGATAGAGCCAGCCCAAACACCTGGGCTTACTCGAGAGAACCAAGCCGATTGAGAGAACTGGCCAAAGGACCATACCCCTACTAACCCTTACTAACTCTTAAAATGTATTCTTGGTGAATTAATGATGAAAAGGTACATACCTTATATCTATTCTCATGCAGTACATAGTTATCCAAGAAGGTATCATGCTTGTGCTTGAATTCTCCACTTTGAAAGTAAGGCACACAGAGATTGTAGGAATGGCCATTTTCAGACCTATCAAAGCATTTCTCACAGGAATAAAACATGCCCTTTATGAACAGACCACACACATCACATTCCCTCCTTGATATAGCAAGGTAGTGTAAGATAGTTGCATCTTCAAGGTCAAGGTATCCATCTCCATCCCTGTCTAACTCAGTAAAGTGTTCAGATTTAGGCCATTTGTGCTTCTTCATTGCATATAAAGAAGCATACTCCTCTTTGCTCACTCTTCCATCGCGATTGATGTCGATGTTTTGGAACCTCTTCTCAACCTTCTTCTTCTTCTTCTCCGGCCGAGCTTTGTAATAGGCGTCAGCAGCGATACGGATTTCATCCATGTCTCTCACACAATACCTGGAGGTATCTAGTTCGAGGGAGAGGATTGTGTTGCGAGGTTTATGGGTTAGAAGTATATATCCTTTTAACCCCCTAACTCGGAAAAAATTTTGATTACTAGGTTGTGACCAAGTAGCTGCAACCCCAACTGACAGTCAAAGAAAAAACAAGTGTTTAACTGAGTTTATCTAACAGATCAAATGGGTAGAGAGGAGGAATTTGGATGGTCTATTTTTTGGATCATTCAAAGTTATCTTTCTTATTAAGTTGGGAACCATTAAGTCAACAGTGATACATAATAGGTACCATATCATCTACTTGTTACATACACTCTAATTAGATTAGAGGACCACATTTGGTGACTAACGGGATTTTCTTGACCTATTGTTATTCAGAAGCAACAATAATTGAAAGAAATATCAACTCTGACCATCAAAATGGAATTGGAATCGGCTGTTTATGATCGAATCAAATGGCAGAAAAGTGATTTGATTTTGATTTTCATGAAAAAATTGACGGTAGTAAATCGAATAGGAATTGAAAAATCCGAATAGAAACAAAAAATTTTCACTTGAATGCTAGCTTATGCATCAATTGAGTTAATTAATAAAATGATAATTAATTTAAGAGAGAGGGATAGGAATGCTGCTGATGTACGATAAACTAGAGGACAACATAAGTGGGGCATCGGGCAGCCACACAACATGGATATCATACTGCAAGAGAGAGATATAGACATAGTAGGTGCTGGCTTATGATATACTGGTAGTATATATACCTAACTTTTTCCTTTACTTTTTTTAGGTAAAACCTTTTCTCTTAATATTGTGCTTGACTAAGCAGTCCAACTACACAATTGATATTTTTAAATTTCCAAATTACCCCTCTATACATCTCTCTTAACCGGCCGCCATATCACCTTCTTCTTCTTCCACTCTGCACAGAACTTTGAACTAAACAGTTACTTCATCAGGCTCCCTTGGGTTATTAAGCTGTTAAATCTCTGTTTAACAATAAACTAAGAAAGAAAAAAAGACTGAAAGTTGCCCTCGTTAAAGCTTTCCAGCCCCAAGCCAAACAGAAGGTCCTCTCTACTTTGCACGTTAACCAAACACAAACATCAAAAAGAGAGGAAACGGATTTTCCTATTGGCAGAAAAAATATATATTAAAAGAGCAATGTTGGATCAGCACAAAGAGCTCCTGAAGTTTGGCTGCAAATGAAACAATTAGAGAACTTTTTCCATTGATGGTAGAGCAAGAAAAGGCCAAAATGGTTCCCCTTCGTGTTGCCTGATTCATGGTTTAAAAAATGGGTGAATCGGATTTTCCTGATCTTCTTAGAATCAGCCGGGATTGATTTCAATTTCTGCTGTTTCGAATCAGAATATTTAAGCCAAGATTCCTGAATTGATGAATTTTCAAATCAAATGGCCGATTTTAGGGTTATTGAGATCAATTCTGACTTTCATGCCAATCAAAATCTGCCTGGCCTGTCACCGATTCCAATTTTTAAGACTCTACCTTGATTCAAAAGCGCAAGGTGGGGGAGAAGAAGTTGATGATTATGTTCTTATGGGTGATGGGTTTACCAAGACATGGGTAATTTAAGAATTTTAAAGTATTTGGGGAGAAGGAGAGGTAACCATTTGAATATAAGGAATTGTTATTTTTAAAAAATGTAAGGAAGTATGAAAAACAAAGTTTAAGATAGGGGAGTATAGTAAATATAGGCTAGTGTAGGGGAATGCTAATAATTTTACTTATATCAACAATAGATTGATAGAGTACTAGTAGATGACTTAGGTATTACTTAGACATAAGGGTGTCAAGTGGTTGGTTTGGAATGATTTTGGTTTGCTTTTATCGATTTTGATGTGAGAATGAGTGGAATCGAAACATGAACCAATAAGGATGCACCTATTGTGGGAGTAGGTTAGGGCTGAGGAGACAATTATTTATAGTCTCTATGGTCCCTGTAGTCACCATAATGTGAGAACACAACTTGCTCACAGAGCTGTGGGAGAAATCCCTGTGAGAGATTACAGAAGACCTTATGGTTAGTTTGTTCGTGATTTTGTTTGTGAGACCAATCTTCAAGCGAGAGAAACCTGAAAGCTTGTGGAGGCTTCACAAACTACAATACAGATATGATTTCAGACCCTAAATAGTTCCCTAATTCATGTTCTTTGTATGTATGACTCAATACTTTTGTGCGTGTTCTAATTAACATGAGGGGACGATTCTTTGGATTGATTTCCCCAACAATTTCTGGTCATTGCAGTCACCTTCAGGGTTCTTCGCACTAGTATAGTACTAGGACCCTTGTGCCCCAAACTGCACTGCCCACCCTATGACCCACAAGAAGATTTCATATCCTACACTACAGTAAATCCCTGATGGTAGCCATTTTAGTCAAGATTAAGTATACTCTCATATTATTGTTGTTCTACTTACAACAGAAATAAATGATTGTCTACCATATAGAAAAAGATATATACAATTCAACAAGAGTGCTCTATTGGAGCAGAACCATGGCTTTAGATCATGCTTTCTTTTAGACTATTCCTTCTCAAATTAAACCAAATGTCATTCACGAAGAGCCACTTCCACCACATAATCCAAGTGACAATATTTGTAAGACCAATTTAGCTATTTCCCATCCTGATGATGAAGAACCCTGGTATAGAAAGAAAAAAAAAAGCATAATTATTTTTAAGGTTAGGAACTATAGACTTTGAATGAACAACTTGTGCATGAATAATCTATAATTACACACTAACTACATTGAATCTTTTGGATGTACAAAATGATCACCCACCACATATTTCTTCTATTTAATCAACAAAGAGAAGTTGAAGTTTAATATTTAAGCCCACAAGTAAGCTTGGGTTTGGATCAGTTTCTCAATTTTAATAAAATAAATTGCAGATTGTGGCAACTATAAAAAAGGCCCATATACTTCCATGTGTCATCAATGAATGTTGAGTTGTGAACAATCTAGGTGTAATCACTCAATAAAATTCAACTTTATTGTGTTTTGAATTGTCACATGGAAAATGAAATATGAAATCCTGACAATTTTGCAAGCTTTTTAAACTTCATGATCAGTATGTAGCTTAATGATGCCAGCCACATGGATCTTGTTTTCCCATTCAACTCTATTCTGAATCTGATAGCCTCACAAAATATGTGAGCTAAGCTATTTAAAACTAAATACAAAACATATCATACAAATCCTTTAGCATCAGGAAACAAGGCTTGAAACCTGGAACTGGATATGGGATTGGTTTTCATTGATTTCAATTTGAATTAAATCAGAATCAATCAGAATCGGTCAAAACCCAAGAAAATAGATAGAGAAGAAAAGACAAATTTTCACAAGTCAAAGATTTTTCAATAGCTTTTTATTCACAAGACTTGTAGATCATGCTACAGAGGTAAGATTCATTAATTTTATGCTACATGAAAAGAAAGTTGAAAAAAAAAAAATGAAGATTTAAGTGCATTAATGGCTAATCCAAAAGAGGCTGGTTTGGAAAATAGGTTCCGCCAATTCCAAACCTATTTCTGAACCATGTTAGGAACTCATACAAATCAACTCAACTCATCTTCATCCTCATTCCAACTATATGAGATGACTACCTACATCTTCTTTCTATACTTAAAAATGTCAAAATTCCCATAAAATAGGCAAAAAAATTTATTTCCCAGAGCTGATTGGGTTGTAATTCACATGATATTCACATAACCTATGAGACATGCTGCCAGTAAAAGAATTAAAAAAGCCAAGCCATACTGAAGTTGAGAAAGAGGGTGAATCTAAGCGCAACGATAAGGTTGCTCCATTGCGATTAAGTAGTCATGGGTTTAAGTCAAGGAAACCTAAACCCGTAATAACAGGAGCCTCGTGCACTGATTACACCATAGTAAAAGACTAATTAAAAGGGAAGGAGGAGAGAAAGGAAGAGAGAATTGTTGGGAATCGGTTACCTTCTTGTATTTCTGCTGTAGAACATGGTTATCCAAGAAGATTTTGTGTTTGTGTTTGAATTGTCTACTGCGATAACAAGGAACACAAAGGTAGTAAGAATGGCGATCATCCATCTTCTTGTAGCATTTCTCACAAGCATAGAGCATAGCCTTTATGAAAAGACCACAATAATCACATTCCTTCCTTGAAACTGAAAGGTAATAGAGGACAGTTGCATCTTCTATATCTAAATACCCATCATGGTCTCTGTCCAACTCCGCAAAATGTTCAGGTCTGGGGTGGCCTTTGTTCTTCTTCCGTTTCTTCTTGGGCTTCTTCTTGGCATAGTAAGAAGAGTACTCTTTATAGCTCACTTTGCCATCACCATTTTTGTCAATCTTCTTGAACATCTTCTTTGCTTTCTTCTTTTCCTTTGGTTTAGCCTTGAAATAGGCTTCAGCTGCACTATGGATTTCATCCATCTCTCTCTTCTCTCTCTCTCTCAATTTTGAAGCCTTAAATAGGAGCTTTATGTGTACAACCAGCTACAGTAAAAGATTTAAAAGAAAAAAAAAGCTATAGCGAAGGGACTCCTTTACTATGCTATAGAGATGGCAAGTCAAATCCAACATCTTGGACCGTCTGGGGACCGACACCCTGTATATCATCTCTATAAACATGAAATATCCCAGAAATTTCTAATGTGATTTGACTGCCAATGATGAATGACAGATTGAAAAGTAGGGTGGGGTTGGAATTAGACAGCTCCTTTTGTGAGTTCTTGAAATTCTTGGGATTCTCTCTCTCTCACACACACAGAGATTTGGAATGCCTTACATTTGGGTCTACGGTCAAAATTTTGTATGAATTGGCTCATTGTCTTATTTATCTTCCACACCTACTGATTTAAATTTGGGTCAAATTTTGTATGAATTGGTTCTTTGTGTTATTTATCTTCCACCCACTGATTTCTTTGATTAGAGTCGTCTCGCATGTTATGACAAGGTTAATAGTTTGTGTGCAGATTTGTCTCCATCCACCTTTTCCGGCATGAGATCTGAAAGGAGATAGAGGTATTTGTCGAGACCGATATCGATATCAATATCAATATTGATACTGATAACTAACGTTCTCTCTTGAACTCGACATGATTTTTTCGTCAACTTGAAGCTAACTCAGTGGCCTATATATATATTTCTCTCATATGATATCAACTTCAACTCAAGATCAATGCATAGATCCTGAAATTAAGCTACAAACTAACACATTTGCTGAACATACATCACTCTATGAGCGTGTTGACGATAATGAACAACATCATAATCAAACCACATTAATTGTTCAATAAGACTTTGTGTGGTGTATGAATTTAGATTTGGTGTTGAATGTATTCAATGATATGTCTTAGAACTTATAACGAGACATGAGATACATATGCAATATTAGATATTATAGTTGTTTTGAATATTAGATGTAGGTATTCATATAATAATTCTTTAATTTATATGAAAATACTACTGTTATATTAGTTTATTTGAAATTTACATGTTTAAAATTTGTACCATCTATTTTTCGTTTTTTTTTTTTACTATTCTTTGTTTATTTGACCACATCATTTGAAACTTTTCACTATTTAAAACTCGTACTATATGTTTTCCTTTTTTTGTCGTATCTATTTTTTCTAACTATGGGTTATAGACGAAAGCCATAATAGTTATTAAAAAAAAATAGGATTTAGGTGTGAGTTGCCAAAAAATTCAATCTTTCAACACGGCGGGACACACCAGAATGGACCACACGGTGAAATGAATATATTGAAGAAAACAAATGAAAAGTTTGGCTTCTTCCCAAAGGAATTGGACTACTTCCCTTGTCCCTATCAAAGTGAAAGGATTGACACATTTGCATATCCTTTTGGAACTTTGGACACATGTGAGGGAGAGAGAGATATGAAACCCATAAACATTTGATGGGTTTATTTCCAGCTACGTGGCAGTTCAGCTCTCCCGATTCTAAATATAAGCAGAATCTGACCACAGGCTAGGTTGAAGTGAATAGAAGAATATAATGAAAAGCCAAACTTCTTTCCCAAGGAAGTGGAGACTAGTCAGATTCAGAATACTGGATAAGATATATGGGTCCAGTTTCTTCTCTAATCTTTTTACCCGAGATCTGAACTTTTTGATTAGCAAGGGAAATATTAACATCCTCCCCACTAATGTCAATTGCATAGTGCATTTGGTGAAGTGTGGTGCATTAAATCAACGCTTATCATGCGTTCAAGCCACCTGACCGTTACCTCCCCCTCTTCCACTTTCTATAGAGTTGGTACTAAAGATTCCTCTCTAGTGCTGGAGAGGGACCAGTGAGGGTTCTCTCTCTCTCTCCCCACTGGTGTTGAAGATGATCCAAATCCAGGAAAGGTCGTTTTCAATTTTCTCCACAGTAAGAGGTGAAAGTTAATGATACGAGTTTTTTAAGATCCCTGCTTACCCTTAAGGTCTATTTAGCTTGACCTAGATCGAGTCATGCTCGAGGTCAGGTTAGGATATCACAGCCTAGGCTAGGCCCAGCCTGGTCTTGATTGAACCTGATTGGACTGAATTGGCCCGTTTAGTTCTTATTTTTGTCATTTCAAGGCTAGGTTAGCTATCCCTGCTTCTTTGACCATATGTATGATTGTATGGTATATATTTATATATACAGGGTCGGGCCTGACTGGACTCAATCCAAGGCCTTGTCTAGTGATACGCTCAAATTAGTCACCCAGTGAAGCAAAAACACGTGGTGCCCAACCGAGGGATACCCACTATGACCATAACTCCAGAGATCAGAGGGAGGAGGAGACTAGAGTCCCCCTCAACTGATGGAGATTGCGAGGACTTTAACTACGTGAAGAAGAGGAAGGTTGGAAGACGTATCCCAGTAGGACTCGGAAAATGGGTAATCCTATAAGAAGAAACCCTAAAAGACAAAACGGGTAAGTCAATATACTCACACCATTACTCCTGTGAAAACACTGTTCTGCGAGTCTCTAACTTGGGCGTCGGAGGACTAATCTCGGAGCCACCTCCGAGCCTCTGCGTTCTATGCTTGTGTAGGATCAACGCTCAGCCTCATACAAATTCTCGACATCAACACCTAGGTCCAGCCTACCCCCACCCTACCCCCGAGCCTAGATATCTTATACTCGCCAAGCTAAACATGCACCTCTAGTTACATCTCTAGTGGTGAAGGCTATCAAGCTTGACTACCACAAGACCCATCGCCTTCAAAATATGAATAATTTGATACAATATTTTAAGGATCAAGTTTTCCGTAAGCCACGATGGTCATTGCAGTAGAATGGAGTGCCCAAAAACAATGAAGAAGATTTCAGACATTCAACTAGTAGAAGTAAAACCACTGATCCACATCATGAATGCTCAAAATGGTTGAACCCTTCTTCATAGGTGAAGGAAAACTTTATTGGCCATAGGTGAAGGAAAACTTTCTCTTCTACCGGCTAACCGCTGATCCATGAAAGCTCAAAATGGTTGTGTTTGTACTTCTGCTAATAAACAAATGAATAGTCAGATATTCTTGTCGAATCATTTTCCATTGTCCCATAAGTGCTCTCTATCGAATGCTTCAAATTCATGACTGCCCCTGGAAACTCTAACAAGTCCCAAGTAGAAATCTTCACTGTTATCTGCTTGAGGATAGGCAAGAGAAAAAACCTGTGTACTGCAGTGAAGCTTCTGCCAGAATTCACAGCTATTTTGCTACAGACATAAGAAGAAAATTTCACTCACTTTTGGATAGTTTGTATACTCAAACCTTTTAAGATCCAAATTCAATAAGATCTCAAGAAAATGGATGGTATGCTTCCACGAGGAACACGCACCAATCTCATCATACACAGCTAACCCATTTCCAAATTTAGGCGAGAAAGGCTATTAGAATAGTTTCTGAGTTTCAGGCATGAACCATGTGGATCTCTGAACAAAACACACTTTACATCCAACAAGCACTCACATCTGCAAGTGTCTCATTGACTAATTACTATGTATGTGAAAGATACAATCATATATACATAAATCAGTGAGCAGATGTATCGAGTTATGGCCAATGAGTTTTGCATGCATAGGAGGATCATGCAGGCTTCCAGACAGTAAGTATCTCCTGAAACATTTCAATGACAAGTTCCCTATCTGCATGGCGGAAGAAGCTATTGACCTCATCCCTCACATCATATATCTTGCCAAAGTCAAACAAGTATGTCAAGCACCCTTTCTTCAGCTTGCTCAGTTGGTATAGCCAGGCCTCCTGCAGCCTCTCCAAAACATTGCTGGAGTTGATGTCCTCCAGGAGGCTATCCTCACAGGCCTCTTTGAGGTCAACAATGTCATATTTGTTAGCTGCTCCTAGCAACGACAACCGGTGCCTCCAGAAATCCTCTTGCTTTATGGTCCCATACAAGTAACTTAGGAGAGCTGTGCATGACTCCAGTGACATGTCTTCTATCTCTACCATAGAGGATTCTTTCTCCTTTAGGTCATGTTCAAACATGCTCCGGAACACTGGTGAGCTTGCAGACAGAAAAGCCTTGTGGGCTCTCAAACTACCATCAGTCGTGTTGATTGTGACATCTGCATGGATAGCCTCATCAAGCATACGGGAGAGGCACCGCAGTGTGGTTTGGGTTGCAAGAGTCTGCATTGCTCCATCACAGGGCCATACAGATAAGGGTTCCCCTCCCTGAGTGTCAAAAGGAATAAGTTAGAAACGTTTTAAAGAGGAGAAACTTATTGACTTTAGAGTGGAAACCAGACTATAATAGAAAATGATCTAAAGAGGCTGACATTTAATGGACAGATCTTAAGGTCCAGAAATTCAACATCAATGATGAATCGACCGTGAAAAGTAGAATCAACAGGCCAGACAAAGTCTTCACTGGTCCGGAGCAATCTCTCATGAACTGCAACATCAAGCAATAACATATTAATACATTAACACAGAAACATGCCAGGAAACCAACCAGCTTCCCTGTCTGTGGATAAACTAAAGCTACAACAAATAGAGAAATTTACTGCCAGAAAAATCAAACTGGGCATAAATTGAAAAGACCAGGGCATATAGATCCACTCCAATTCGAATCCCTTTAATCCAGATTTGAATCATAATTTCAAATGCAGTTTATGATCATGTCAGATCTGGATCATGCATGTGGATCTTCAACCAGATATGGCTCCAAATCCAGGCCATACATCGGTGAAGTCCCTATATATCTTTGGCAGAAAAGAACCAAATATTAGGCTTTAAATATCCAAATTCAACCATATCTGATTAAATATATATGACCCATTAAGATTTTGGTCGGATTTGGGTCCACCATCATGAATCCAAGTCGCATTCGGGTCTGAACTTAGTCCATGTCCTATAAAAGAGGTGTTCACCATAACACAAATATTTACATGGACAACCCTTTGATCTGAAGATAAAACAAAGCGCCAAATTCAAGATAGCATTCACCAGGCAAGTGGCTCAAGTATCTGACTAAAACTTGAGGTTATGTAGTCAAAAAGAGAAAACATACGATAACCTCATCAAAAGTTCAAAAAACCACCTTCTCTTGACACAATACAACTCCAAAGCTTGTCCAAGAACTAACTTATCTTTCAGAGATGACCTGCTGTGCTGCCAAGCTTAACACTACGGTGGAAATTGGAAAAACAATGCCCAATAATAATGATCTTGAGGACCCAAAATGAAGTTTGAAAAGAGCCCTTGTTATTTCCCCATTTTTCCTTGTCTCTATCTACCCAATAGGAAAACCCCAAGAAGAACTTATAAACCCCCAAATTAAAAAGGTTCATCAGTTTCTCTTGGGCTTTGCTCAAGTGAAGAAAACAAAGAGAGAAGATGGGAGTAGCCAGGGCCCAACTGGCAGCTTCTTGTGTGTGCTCAAGAATTTATTTTTTGAATGTTTTCTTCTAGTTTCCACCATTGCATCAACCTTGGACGAGCTAGTTGTCTACTTGTCTCTATGAGAAACTTAAGGTGAAGAGTTGAAAAAAGAGAGATTTTTTTCTTTTATTGAAATTGGGATCAAATACAAGTTACAACTACGCCATACAAATACTTGAATTGGAATGCAAACAAGAAGTGTGGTTCCCTTTTATAGGGATTTTCATCGTTTTTTTCCCATGGAAGTAATGTAGGAATGGATTTGACAACCAAACCAGACCCAAGACTGCAGGAAATTATAAACCAGAGAACAACCAATAATCACGCAACAGTGAGCAGCAATAACAGTCCAATATTAACTAGTTAACAGTCCTTAACAATCAGATTTGTCAAACCAGAATTTGGGGCTTTATGACCAGATATCAGCACCAAACAAAAGGACTAATCAACAACCAGACTATGGTATCAACAGTCCACAACTATAACAGAACAGTAGCAATTTCAGCAGTTGACAGATTTCAGATTACCAATATAGATTAGAACAGGGCGGCAGTAGACTAAATAAACACAACCAAAAAACTCCAGAGGTCTTTAGAGGTTCAAATCAACAACAATAATGACCCACCATCTTAAGGAAGCAACATAAAATCAGTCACAGTAATCGACCTCAAGTTAGGACACAGCAGGTCACTAAAAGACAAGGAATTGGTGATTTCTAATAACTCAAGATTGAGTGGACAGAATCACCCCAAAATTGGGTCGAACCATGCTTGGATATTAAGGAACAATCGACCAAAAAACTGAGACAATCAGAGAATCAGACCTGGCTATTCCAGTAGGGGTGGATGCTCTGTTTTTGCAGAATTTTCTGAGCAAGTTCAGAAATCACATACCTGATTTGTAGCCTTGATAAACCTCGAGAATAAACAAAGAACTTAAAGAGAATAATCACTAGAAGCAGACCTCCTGGACTTCACACCGCAAGGAATCACTTGGATCGCACACCAAGTCCTTCTTCCTCGATCTAACACAAGGAAATAGCCATGGATACCCAGCGGTAGCAACAAGAGAGTTGTTTTCTTAATAATCAAAATCGTGGCTCATAAAAGAGCCCTCTTCTTTATTTATAATGATGGGGAGGTGATGGGAACATCAAGACGTACAGCCGAAGGAAGAAGAAGACCCAACCTTCTTTGTGGTTGGAGGATTAGAAGGAGGAAGAAGAAGAAAGAAGAAAAAAAGGAAAAGGAAGGCTCGATCCAGCCTTCCCAGCGCTGGATCGAGTCCTCTCCTTCCTTTCTTTGCCAAGATTGTGTGGCCCCCACCAAATCTGATATGTTAGTAGTTTTATTTCCTAGGATTTTGTTTATTTGAGTCTTTAAGTCAATTAGGAAACTAAGTAAATATCCCATTGATTTCTTTTTAGAAAGTTTCTTTGTTTATGAAATAGCATTCCTAGGATATTCTTTTCTTTTTAGTAATTAGTCTCTTATTTATGTAAGGCCATTGGCCACGGTTCCAAATTATTGAATGAAGAATATTGAAAGAAAAGGAACACCCCAACCCCCACGATTTCTCTCTTGCTGCCCCCTCCCTTTTCTCGCCTCTCACTCTCGCCCCTCCTCTCTTTCTCGATATTCTCTCTCATCTTGTCTCTCTCTTTCACTCTCTCTGTCCCTCTCGGTTACTACTTACTGCTGCTGGCTGTACCTACTGTCCGTGAGTTGCGAAGAGCCCCAACATCATTCGCCAAGCTACATCGACAATACTAAGGATCTCTATACAACCGGCTGGACTTTTTTTCTTCATCAACCAAAAGTGGACTACATCTCTTTTTTTTGGAGGACCTTGGTCTCTTCTTTTCTCCTCAGACCAGGACAGCAACAAGGTAAATAATTAAACTAAACCCCCCCACCTCCATTAATCCCTATTATATGTTGCAGCCCATTAACATTGAAACCAGCCTTTGCCCTTTTGTTTATGCCTATTTTTACCCATTGTTCTAAAACGTTTCGTCACTGTTATATCTCCAAAACCCTTGCTGATTTTCTACTTTAGTTGGCTGCTAGAGGACATTGATTGTTTGCATATCTTATTTGGGTGTCTAGATTGATTTGTGCTGAACCTAACATTCGTATGACGTTTGTTCCTTTCCCCATGTCCCCACTTGAAGCTTAAGTAAGAGTTTATGTGTTTTTCCGCCTAGATTATTATTGCTTTTTGCTACTTTATTTATTAGTCTCATTCTATTTTGCATGCTTAATCTTGTTTGCTGAGTTTCTTTTTTTGTCCTATCTACCCAAGTCCCTTGAATTAACACTACCTAGTTAGTTAATCTTGTAGGAAATCTAGTCACCTAGGAACTCCCTACATCAGGAGGGTTTACAAATAATAGTAACTCAGAGTTACTAAAAACTGGAAATTGGAATCTAATGAAAATAGAAGCTAGTCTTGAGTCTCTTGACAGAAATTAGAAACTAACAATGACTTGAAATTAGAAACTAATTTAGGACTTCAAAATAGAAACTAAATAACTAATTAGTAACCCCATCAGCAGCCCAAATCGTGGGCTGACTTGGACCAGATCTGGGTCGACCCAGTCAGCCACTTGGGTCGACCATGGTCTTGGTTCTCCTTGTGTAAACCCTTGTTGGTACTGCATCAGTCATGATAATCTTGACAATATTGCCAGAGTCAAAATTATCTTGACAATATTGCCATGGCGGGCTTAACTATCTTACCATAGTGCTGGTGATAGGAAGTCTTAGACGATAGCCGTAGTCGGTGCCGTCAATGTTTACTTTCAATTCTCCCCCTCAACATTGTTTCTTGTTCGAAGCCTGCTTGTCATGCCTAGTTCATCTCTATATTTGGTAAGCTTGGTAAAACTAAGTCCTTTTTTTGAACATGTCAACAACTTGTTCATCTGTTTTAACTGGCAGCAGTGTAATTTCTCCTTGCAAGAATTTTTCTCGAATGAACTGATGATGTACTTCCACATATTTAGCCCTCGCATAAGAAACAAGGTTTTCTCCAATTGCATGGAAAACAGGTTATCACAGTATTGTAATACCGAATAATTCACTGGTTGATGTAGATCATCCATTAATTGCATTAACCATGTGTTTTCCTATGCTGTCATTATGGCTAATCTATATCCTGCCTATGTGGTTGACAGATACATTACTGATTGTTGCTTATTACACCGAAAGGCTGCTCTCCATACTGAACGTATATCCAGTTGTTGATCTTCTCGTTCCTGAGTCACTTGCATAATCAGCATCAAAATACCCAAATTGCTCGCATGCTTCTCCTTTTTCAATATAGGAGACCAAAATCAATAGTTTCCTTCATATTATCATAAAATACGGCTGCTACTTCTAGATGAGGCTTCTTTGGCTTCCACATGAAACAACTCACAATGCCAACTGCAATGCCAACTGCACAAGTGATATCAGGCCAAGCCATTGTCAGATAAATTAGGCTACCTATGAGTTTCTTGTACATGGGTTGAGTCTTCCAAATCATCTTCACCAGCAACACTTAAGTTAGTGTTAACCTCTATTGGTATAAAGCAGTCTTCCAGATTTCTTGTTTTTCGTGACACAAGAACAACCCTTCTTTGACTCGATCAATCTCAAGTCCAAGAAAATGCCTGAGCTCCCCGAGCTCCTATGCCTAAAATCGTATAGATAGATTCTCCCTGATCTAACAATTTTCATTTTCATCATCTCCTGTGATGATAGGTCCTTTACATAAACAAGCATGATTGATATCTTACCATTTTGAGCTTTTATGAACAAGCTTAAATCTCCAGGTGTAACTGAATATCCAATTTAAAATAAGATTCAGCTACCAATTTGTACCATGCAGGTGGTGCTTGCTTCAATCCAGACTAAGTTTTTTGGAATTTGCGTGTAATTTTGTTGGTCTTGACACAAACCCTTGAGGCTGCTCCAAGTAAATTTCACGATCAAATTTCTCCATGAAGAAAGGCATTATCTACATCCATCTGCGATAGTGCCCACGACTTGCTTGTACTAAGCTCTCTCCCTTCTCCCTTATTTATAGGCCAAATGAATAGAGGGCAAGGATAGACAATAGCAGAGACCATGGTTCAAGAACTCATAAATCTAGGCTGAAATCTGGGACATTTCAATAGACTCCGAGACAAAATCTAGCATTACTGAAATTTGAAGTTTGGCACAAACTCTAAAATAGCTCAGAAAAAAAATAAAAAAAATAAAAAAAAATAAAAAAATTGGTTTTGTTAGTTTTGGGCCAAGCCAAAATCTGTCCAAAACCCGAGATTTTGAACCTTGGCTAAGACACGCCGCATACGAAACCTTAATTTCCCATTTTGTATGTGTCGTCCAATGGTCTGCGCCTAACAAATTGACATTGTAAGTGGGTTGGTGGGAGGCAGCCCCCTCCCAATTTTTCATCCTCCTCCTTTTTGCCATTTTATTCATTACTTCATCCAATGTTGCCAACACAACAAGATGACGAGTCATTTATTACTTCTTCTCCCTTCCATTGTTCCTCTTGTGAGGAGAACCCAACAAACTCCCCCTTTGACTCTTCCACAACACAGGCTCAACACCATAACGATCACCAATTTTCACATTGTAGGATTGCCCGCCGCATCTTGCCATTCCTACAATACAGATTACTTATTTCATTCTTCACCTTGTGCATTCTTAGTGCGTGTATGATTTTGTGTTCACCATCATCAATGCGTGTTCCATTCTGTAAACACCATTGTGCAATTATGTGCACTCTTCATGTGTCATTTTGTGCAGCACTAGTCCCTTGAGTGAATCCTTGAGTGAACATCTCTCAATCATGGCACGGATCTAATATCGCACCAATCAGTACTTCACTACTTCATATACTAATGTGGTGGAACTCTGGTAGGCGGGTATCATCATCACCATCGACACCATCTGCATCCAATCATCTTGTTGTACATTTCCCTCATCAAAACTACCATGGGAGGAGAATTTGAACAAAACTAATGAGGCATTAGTACAAACACATTGTTGAGAAGGTAGAACAAGGTCTAAATAATATCATCGTCTAAGTAGACGACAATATTGGAATCTGTCTTCTCCACCTTACTTTTTAAATCTCTTTTTAATTGAAAGTAAACATCAACGGTACAGTCAGTACTGAATACGGCCATCGTCCATTACTTTCTATCAAGCAAGATAGTCAAGCCTGCCATGGCATTATGGCCAAGATTGTTATAACTCCTCCGCATAAAAACAACAATGGAAATCCCTATAAAAGGGAGCCACACTTCTTGTAATTTGCATTCTAGTTCAAGTATTTGTAAGCATAGTTGTAACTTGTATTTGACCCTAATTTTAATAAATATTTTGAAGTTTTCCTTCGTTTCAAATCCCCAATCTGGAATCAGAGCCAAGAAATCGGCCTTCTCTTCTTTAACCATTTATTGCCTGTCTCACAAAGGCTGATAACCTTCAACTTTAGAGGCGTAAGCTTCTTGTAGCTTCTCCGCCAGTAGATTGAGTCTCGTTTTTTCTGTATGTGAGCTGCAGCAGTTTTGTTTCCACATTTCTGTTCTTCAGCATCCCTTTGTGCATGAGTCTCATCCTTCATTTGTCATTACTCATCCCTTTATTCCTCTTTATATTTCTTAGTTGTTATAGAACAAAAGAAGAGAGAAGGAGGAGAAAGAAGGGGGAAGCTGAGGAAGGTGAGGGTGAAGTTGAGTGTTGAGTCAAAGTTTCCATTAAAGAGTGAAGAGAGTGGTTTTATTGTTCATTTTAGAAGTTGTGCGAAAGAAGTTTAGAAGTGTTGATTGAAACAAAATAATTATAAAAGAAGAAGAGGGAGAGAGTATTGAAAAAAGGCTGAAGTAACAGAATACATGATCACAAGAACAAGAGAACGAGGTTCTAAGTGTTCTTGTATGAGTGTTGTATTCCCTTATTTTTATGACGGAAGTTATATCAGATTCTCAGTGTTGTGATGTTCACATAATCTGTTTGTTATTCTACCTGCATATTTGAAAAGTTTCCTCTCTTAGTTGTGCCTGACCTTCTTCTAGACTCTGAGTCACCTTCTTTTAGGCTTCACTGGACAACAAGTCATCCTCATTCAAATATAGGCCGGGCATAATTGTGATGGTTCCTAGGGATCCAATATGACCACTTAATTCTACGTTGCCACGATATTTTTTCTTCTGATTTGGTGATGATTTGCCCGGTAATCTCATGTCCAGACAAGCTGTAACTTCTGTTGTGCTGGCAATAGTGTTAGGTCAAATTGGCAGTATCAATCACCTGTCTGTGGTTGTGCCAGTGTTTTTTGGTTTTTTTTTTTTTT